>NW_020837948.1:19026518-19081442 GCF_003676395.1 Aethalodelphis obliquidens
CCCAATCCAAAAATGGGCCGAAGACCTAAACAGACATTTCTCCACAGAAGATATACAGATTGCCAACAAACACATGAAAGGATGCTCAACATCACTAATCATTAGAGAAATGCAAATCAAAACTACAATGAGGTATCACCTCACATGGGTCAGAATGGCCATCATCAAAATATCTACAAACAATAAATGCTGGAGAGGATGTGTAGAAAAGGGAACCCTCTTGCACTGTTGGTGGGAATGTAAATTGATACAGCCACTATGGAGAACAGTATGGAGGTTCCTTAAAAAACTACAAATAGAACTACCATATGACCCAGCAAGCCCACTACTGGGTGTATACCCTGAGAAAACAATAATTCGAAAACAGTCATGTACCACAATGTTCATTGCAGCTCTATTTACAATAGCCAGGACATGGAAGCAACCTAAGTGTCCATCGACAGATTAATAAAGAAGTTGTGGCACATATATACAATGGAATATTACTCAGCCATAAAAAGTAACAAAATTGAGTGATTTGCAGTGAGGTGGATCGACCCAGAGTCTGTCATATAGAGTGAAGTAGCTCAGAAAGACAAAAACAAGTACCGTATGCTAACACATATATATATGGAATCTAAAAAACAAAAATTGTCATGAAAATCTAGGGGCAGGATGGGAATAAAGACGCAGACCTACTAGAGGATGGACTTGAGGACATGGGGAGTGGGAAGGGTAAGCTGGGACAAAGTGAGAGAGTGGCATGGACATATATACACTACCAAATGTAAAACAGATAGCTAGTGGGAAGCAGCCACATAGCACAGGGAGATCAGCTCGGTGCTTTGTGACCACCTAGAGGGGTGAGATAGGGAGGGTGGGGGGAGACACAAGAGGGAAGAGATATGGGGATATATGTATATGTATAGTTGATTCACTTTGTTATAAAGCAGAAACTATCCACCACTGTAAAGCAATTATACTCTAATAAACATGTAAAAACAAAAAAAAAAGTTCTCTAAACTCACAGAACATTTATAATTAGAAGTTACACCATGAAATATTTAGTCGCTTTAAGTTCAAGTTAGAAGAAATGATTTTTGATTGAGTTTCTGGAACATAAACCACTCTGCTTTCTGGTGGGAAACATAAATGACTATATAAGTTGAATATAAAATTCATGAACATCTGGAAGCCTGCTAAATGCAGACAGAATGTCACATAAAACAAGAAATCAAAGAACTTCTTTCTGGCTCAAATGTCTTTCGGAGGGAGAAATCACTTTCCCTGGCACAAGGGTGGTGGCATAATTGACAAAATGTTGAGATGGCACATTTCACCATATGTGCTTCTTTGGATCTAATCAAGCGCCATGAATACTGGAGTCACAAACTCTACTTTTGGTCTAGGGCAGTATATGATAGACTTTTAAATCAGTGGCATTAAAAGAGGTAGTGCAGAAGTTTAAATAGAGCAAACAGAGAGAAAACTGCCTTAGCCAATCGGTATGAAGTAAATTCGTGATAAAAAACCCTCAAATCTAAGTGCATTAGGGGGCAGGTCCCCAACATGCTGAGAGAAATATCAACTCCATTACAACAATGCTCAAACCACATCCAGTCTGTAGACCTGTTTTAATTGTCCAAGAAAGAGTTTTCTCACCTAAATGTAAGCCAACATTTAAAACTGGGACATCTTCTGGAGAAATACTTATTTCTGCTTTCTCTTAGAAATAGGAAGATCCAATAATTCCTCCACAGCTACAGCCTGCTGGTGCACATAACAACTTTCCCTTTTTTTGGAGGAGGGGGACATGTGCTCTCCAGTTCACACCCTCCCCCACCCCACTTATCACTACCACTTCACAATGAACACAAGTATCCAGCACTGTGTTACTCTTTCTTTTCAACTACCTGGTCCTTGTGGGCATTTGAGATCATATTCCCTGCATCTGAAAAGCCGTCATAAGTCACAAGTCACCATTTTTATTCTGCTTTTGATGACCCAAATCTTTCTTGTCACTGAACGCCTGAAGCTCAGTGAAAGTCTTTCCCAGCTCACTGTACCCTATCGCACCCACTACTCCTCCTGCATCAACTGGTGCTTCTCTATATCTGTTAGAGTTTGAGGATAAGAATCACTCTTGTGTCTGCAGTCACCCTGAGTTGAAACATAGACTAGGGAGTCAGGGAAACAAATATAAAAATTCAACTTTATTATTGATAACACTGAACTGAAGAACATGGTTTGGATCAGTGACCAAATGGACTTCCAACACATTCACCTTCACCTTTGAACTTAACTCCATCCAAAATGGCGGACCTCTCTGCCTCAGGGACACAATCTGCCCTGATAAACTCTAATGTGTGCTTCAGGCTGCCTCCAAAAGTAGGAAAACCCAGCCTCCAAAAGAAGGAAAACCCAGAAGGAGGAAAACTGGTCCTGCTCAGTACCTTTTCCCTAATTCATCACTTCCACCGGTCACCACTTGAACCTTGGTTAGGAGTAAGGGTGTGGGGAAAGAAATGATCCCTTATTTTCCCTCCTGGGGATTAGAATACATATTATTTCCCCTTTATAGAAATATAAGGAGTAGGGAATAACCATCTCACACATGTATATACATTCCTCTGTCTTCTGTTCTTTTCACCTATTTGGTTTAACAGTCAAGGAAATGATGGATGAGGGGTTTGCCTCATCCCTCAGGGAAGGAGATGAGCTTCAGGACAGTCCTCTCCCTTGTCCATAATACCAACCGTTGCTCTGCTGTGGCCAATTTGGCTTTCCCTCATGAGGAATATAAATCGGGTAAGAATACTACATTCAGTAAACATTCCTAAGTCCTATTGTACCTTAGGCTAAAATGTACTCCCTATTTTGTTTCCCATTCTAACTTGGGTCCAGTTCCACTGTCCATCATAGCACACTAGAGGTTCCACAATGAAATCAAGTAGAAGAATCACTATTCTCCAGTAATACAGTGTCAATAACATAAAGGTGACCCAAATTTGAATGTAAATACTCTCTCATTGTGAAGTTCTCAGGAGGAAATTAAGGCGTCAGTTTTGTCATTCCACTTTTAACTAAAATCAATCAATCAATAAAAAATATTAGAATTCATTTTCCTCAAGAGCTTCCTGTATTCTCTAGAAACGGCCTGACTAGCTGAGCTGTAGTCTGAGTTGTATTCCACGGGAATGAATATGATCCCTTCAAGACATCAAAAGTTAAATTCTTTTGCCCATGAGCCCCAGTACTAAGAAAGTACAAAGACTTAATAGGACATATAAAATTATTAGAATGCCGGTTTAAAAACAACCTAATCCTAGCCCCAAAGTGATTATCCCAGGAAAGTAATTCAAAAATAGTGTTCCCAGAAACCAGTAAGAAGTGGTCCCAAAGATGCTCAGGGCTATCTGAGGAAAGCAGAGTAAATGCAGAAAAATTTAATTTCTGTTACGCCAGACTCCCAGCTCGTCTGTCACTTGTCCATGGTCCAAAACCAGTGAATTGTGAAGTTTGCCGTAAGGAGATTAATTACTTTTAACAAGGATGGAGGGGAGGGGTATCCACTTTTGCATTCTCTATCCTTAATCAGAGAGTGAGGGAAACTTCTGGCAAAGCTTTGAAATTTGCAGTGGTCACAGACCCAGTCACCAGGTCTTACTGAAGTTCTTTCAATCCCATTCAGTATATCAAAAACTTTGTAATTTCAGTTACCTTTGAGTCTCAATTTTCTGCCCTCACCCCCATCCCAGGGCTGCATTTAAGGATGTCCAGCAGGCAGACCTGTTCCACAGGGACTATTGCCACTTGCTCTGGAATGTCCTAGGCCTTTGAGACTTGCCGGGTAAGGAAGCTTTCCATATGACTCCAACTCAGTTTCTGCTGGAGAATCACCATCCACAGGCCCTCTCTTTCCTCACCTTTTGAAGAGTCTAGACTTCAAGCAACACCTTTTTCTGCTATGTATTTTTCTGCAGCAGGGAGGAAGGCTCTAATGTTTTTCTTTCTATCTGCTTTCCTCCTACTCCCAGGAGGCTCAAACTAGCTTAGCCTGCTTCTTAAATTGATTCTTCTCCTTCTCTACCACAAGTATGGCCATTCACAACATCTGAGTATCTGCTTTGCTTTTCATTTGTCTCTATTATTCAGCCCAATTATCTGCTTTTCTGACATAATTTTCTCCAGCTTTTGTCTTGTAAGGCATCCTGTCATGAGAGAAATATAATCAGTGAGTTCTGGTGCTGCCATGAACATCCCCTGTTCAAACAAATCTTGTCCACCCTCACTTCCTCAGTTAAATCATTCTAATCACTGTCTCATCATACAGGTGTCCAAACTAGCCTGGATTAGATCTATTATTATCTTTCCTTTTCAAGGTATATTAGCTCTCAGGTACTTTCCCTTCAAGCCCTTATTTAATAAGTTTATTTCCCCTGGGAGAAAGGCAACATCTTTACCCCCACGTACAATAATCATCATCTTCTCAGTACTTCTCTTTTTTATTTTAGGCTGATTTTTCAGTAATTCCCTTTCAAATCTGTCCAAGTATTCTTTTCCCATATGGTTAGTTCTCATTAAGGACTCCCTATTAAAAACTTTAAGAGGACATCTTTCAAGAGTTTGTTGGATCTGGGATCCCTTAGTGTAATAATTTTAATACACTCTCAGTGATCGTGTTACTGTGCTACAGCTATATTTCTTTAGGCCCCAATCATCCTATCTAATCCCAGAATGACTGAAAAAATTCTCTCTTTTATAGTCCTACTTTCAAGAACAATTAAATTGGAGCTTACTTTTTTCAATTTGTCATATCTAGCTAGTCAGACCTCTGAGATTTCAATCATACTTCTAAGAATACATCTCTCTCCCTCCAATTTAATTTGCCTGTTCTGCTTTATTTTTCCTTTTTTCCATTCTTCCCAAAATTCCTGTTCTAATAATAAAACGAAAGCATACTTGTAAACCAAGACATTCTTCTTGAATTCCAAATGAAGACATTCCAGAAAGAGAGTCTATAAGGTACACATTATTTGAATTTCCTCTTTAGGCTTAGGATTCACAATAATTTTGTTGCTTTTTTGCACTATTCCCTGTATAGTAAGAGTATCCATCTTTTTTGTTCTTTAGTAAATTTCTCCAGTCTTCCAAGGGTAAAACCAGGATCTAGGTCTATGAAATAAAAACTATTGTCAGAATTGTTATAATTAGCATTTTCAGAGCCCATATGAGTCCATGAAGTGAGATGGGAGTAGACAATTTTCAGTGCACAATCCACGTGAGTCTAAGCATTTAGCTCCTCCACAGTTCTTTGCCTTGGTGATGAATGCATTTCACATAAATAGGAATGGAATTTGGGGCAGCTTATCAAGCACTACATTTGTATTCCAGGCATAAAACTCATACCCGTTATTTGTAGCCAACATGGACTTAGCTGCCTTTGCAAACCATCTACAGACCTCACTGAGAAATACACTAAAAGCAGCACAATTATTCCACCCACCAGTGCCTATTAAGCATGTATGCTAAAGGTCTGCCTGTTTTGATGCAAGCCTTAACAAAGAGTAAAATTTCTCCTTTTCTTGGATAGGAATAAACAATGGACCTGAGATGGTTGGAATGTTACCCTTCTGTTCAACCAGCTTAGCAATAAGTACTTGAGAAGATTTATGGGTTCGTTTATACCCATTTTTGGAAACATCAGAATGAAAGTGAATGTTGCAGAGAAAGATATACTGGTCGTTCACAACCCTCTAATATTCAAGTGATAGATGATTTCCACCCAATGAGCCAGACAAATTATCCCTTTGTAAAAATAAATTCCATATCTTATAAGGATGATCTTAAAATAAGAATTTTTTATCAACTGACGTCTTAAGAAAGTGAAAATATTAGCTATACATTGGGGAAAAAAACATTTTCAAACGTAAAACTCAAATACTAGTGTCAAAAATACATATTAAAACTCAAACACGATACTCTGTAATAGCCTATATGGGAGAAGAATCTAAAAAAGAGTGGATATATGTATAACTGATTCACTTTGCTGTACACCTGAAACTAACACTACATTATAAATCAACTATACTCCAATAAAAATTAAAAAAAAAAAACTCAAACAAAAGAAAAGTGAAAATATCCCCATGAGCAAAAAGCAGACAAAGGACATGAATAGGGATTCCATAGAAGAGGAAACACATATGGTCAATGAACTGAAGAGTTGCCCAATCTCATTAATAATCACAGATTGCAAATCTAAGCCAGAGTAAGGTATCATTTTGTATCTACTCAGTAAGCAAAAATCAAGAAATCTAACAAAACGATTATTAGAGAGTATGGGAGTCAGTAAGATTTCTTATGGAGTAACGTCAGCAACACGGCAGAATAGGAGGACCCAGCACACATCCTACCACAGGAACAAATATCTGGCAGGTATCCCATGGACAAAAGTGCCTTTATGGGAGCTTTGGGACCCAAATAAGAGGTTGTGAAACCCTGATGGAGCCCACAACTAAAGAGGGTCACCTGAAGAAGACAGGTCCACACACAGGCAACAGACCCAGTGACTCTGGCCCTAGCCAGAGACCAGAAACAGGCCCACCCTGCCGCAGACTCGGCTCTAGCCTCACTTGTCCACAGTCCTACTACCAGTCCCTTCTTTCAAGGGACCTAGGAGGAACCACACCCATCTGCACCACTGGTAACAAGCCTGCTGGCCTAGGACCCAACTGCTGTCCCTGAAGCAGCTGTGTGTCCTGGCTCCAGCCCTGCTCTACTGTGGTCCAGAGACCAGCCTGCCCACACAGGGACCAGCCCAGTGACCCAACACGCGTACACTTAGGAACCCAGTAGAAGACACACCCACCTGGTCTGCCAAATACAGAGTCATATTTTTTTAAATATGAACATTTACACACTATAAATCCAGAAATTTTACTTCTCTGAATATAACCAATGAAGATCTTGTAAATATATAGAAGGTAAGAGATCAAGAATTTTCACAGGGTCTTCCCTGGTGGCACAGTGGTTGAGAGTCCGCCTGCCGATGCAGGGGACACGAGTTTGTGCCCCGGTCCGGGAAGATCCCACATGCCGCGGAGCGGCTAGGCCCGTAAGCCATGGCCGCTGAGCCTGCGCGTCCAGAGCCTGTGCTCTGCAACGGGAGAGGCCACAACAGTGAGAGGCCCGCGTACCGCAAAAAAAAAAAAAATTTCACAGCAGAATTGTTCATTATATTAAAAAACACAAACACATTAAATGTTCATAACAGGTGAATATCTAAGTTATGGTAAATCACAGTGAAATATTATGCAGTAGTGAGAACAGGTGACCTCCAACTCATGTGAAAATAAAAATATTAGAATAATACTAAGTGAAATGAGTCCCAGAGGACTATAGATGGCATACTTTCAAGAGGACAAGGCTCTGGAAAAAAAAATTTAATACGAAAATTAAGCAATATATTGTTTAGGCATATATGGTAAACATAAGCCTAGGAAAGTGGTTATATCAAGAGGAGAAAAAGACAGGATTGGAGATTAATAAAAAACATATAGAAGTTATGGTTAATTTTCTAATTTTCACGTCAGATGGTCGTTTTATGTATGTTAATATATTATAAATAACTAACCTAATTATAAAGCAAATACAAGTGGGCCATGATAAGTCAATAATAAAAGTGTGGCATGCACTAAGAATTCTGAGCAACTCAACTTTGTATATCTAAAATACAATAAAGGGGTGCTGGGAAGATGGCGGAAGAGTAAGACGCGGAGATCACCTTCCTCCCCACAGATACACCAGAAATACATCTACACGTGGAACAACTCCTACAGAACACCTACTGAATGCTGGCAGAAGACCTCAGACCTCCCAAAAGGCAAGAAACTCCCCACGTACCTGGGTAGGGCAAAAGAAAAAAAGAAAAAACAGAGACAAAAGAATAGGGACGGGACCTGCACCAGTGGGAGGGAGCTGTGAAGGAGGAAAAGTTTCCACACACTAGGAAGCCCCTTCGCTGGCGGAGACTGCGGGTGGTGGAGGGGGAAAGCTTCGGAGCTGCAGAGGAGAGCGCAGCAACAGGGGTGCGGAGTACAAAGCGGAGAGATTCCCGCAGAGAGGATCGGTGCCGACCGGCACTCACCAGCCCGAGAGGCTTGTCTGCTCACCCGCCGGGGCGGGCGGGGCTGCGAGCTGAGGCTCGGGTTTCAGTCGGAGCGCAGGGAGAGGACTGGGGTTGGCGGCTTGAACATAGCCTGAAGGGGTTAGTGCGCCCCGGCTAAACGGGAGGGAGTCCGGGGAAAAGTCTGGAGCTGCCGAAGAGGCAAGAGACTTTTTCTTACCTCTTTGTTTCCTGGTGCGCGAGGAGAGGGGTTTAAGAGCGCTGCTTAAAGGAGCTCCAGAGACGGGCGCGAGCCGCGGCTAAAAGCGCGAACCCCAGAGACATGCGCGAGCCGCGGCTAAAATCACGGACCCCAAAGACGGGCGGGAGACGCTAAGGCTGCTGCTGCCGCCACCAAGGGGCCTGTGTGCGAGCACAGGTCACTATCCACACCCCTCTTCCGGGGAGCCTGTTCACCCGCCACTGCCAGGTTCCCGGGATCCAGGGGCAACTTAAGCCGGAGAACGCACGGCGCGCCTCAGGCTAGTGCAACGTCACGCCGGCCTCTGCCGCCGCAGGCCCGCCCCGCACTCCGTGCCCCTCCCTCCCCGCGGCCTGAGTGAGCCAGAGCCCCCAATCAGCAGCTCCTTTAACCCCGTCCTGTCTGAGCAAAAAACAGACGCCCTCCAACGACCTACACGCAGAGGCAGGGCCAAATCCAAAGCTCAGCCCCTGTGAGCTGTGACAACAAAGAGAAAGGGAAATCTCTCCCAGCAGCCTCAGAAGCAGCGGATTAAAGCTCCACAATCAACTTGATATACCCTGCATCTGTGGAATACATGAATAGGCAACGAATCATGCCAAATTGAGGAGGTGGACTTTGAGAGCAAAGTTTATGATTTTTTCCCCTTTTCCTCTTTTTCTGAGCGTGTATGTGTATGCTTCTGTGTGAGATCTTGTCTGTATAGCTTTGCTACCACAATTTGTCCTAGGGTTCTATCCGTCCATTTTTTTTAATTTGTTTTCTTAATAATTAATTTTAATTTTAATAACTTTTTTATACTTTACCTTCTTTCTTTCTTTCTTTCTTTCTTTCTTTCTTTCTTTCTTTCTTTCTTTCTTTCCTTCCTTCCTTCCTTCCTTCCCTCCTTTAGACAACGAATCATCCCAAATTGAGGAGGTGGACTTTGAGAGCAAGATTTATGATTTTTTCCCCTTTAACTCTTTTTGTGAGGGTGTATCTCTATGCTTCTGTGTAAGATTTTGTCTGTATAGCTTTGCGTCCAACGTTTGTCTTAAGGTTCTATCTGTCCCTTTTTTTTTCTAAATAATTATTTTTTAATTCAATAACTTTATTATACTTTATTTTATTTTACTGTATCTCCTTTCTTTTTTTCCTTCCTTCCCTCCTTCCTTCCTTCCTCCCTCCCTCCATGCCTCCCTCCTTTCTTTCCTTCTTTCCTTCTTTTCTTCTTTCTTTCTTCCTTCCTTCCCTCCTTTCTTTCTTTCTTTCTTTCTTTCTTTCTTTCTTCATACTTCTACTAATTCTCTCTACTTTTTCTCCCTTTTATTCTGAGCCGTGTAGATGAAAGGCTCTTGGTGCTCCAGCCAGGAGTCAGGGCTCTGCCTCTGACGTGGGAGAGCCAACTTCAAGACCATGGTCAACAAGAGACCTCCCAGCTCCACATAATAACAAATGGCGAAAATCTCCCAGAGACTTCCATCTTAACACCAGCACTCAGCTTCACTCAACGACCAGCAAGCTACAGTGCTGGACAACCTATGCCAAACAACTAGGTAAACAGGAACACAACCCCACCCATTAGCAGAGAGGCTGCCTAAAATCATAATAAGTCCACAGACACCCCAAAACACACCACGAGACGTGGACCTGCCCACTAGAGAAACAAGATCCAGCCTCATCCACCACAACACAGGCACTAGTGCCCTCCACCAGGAAGCCAACACAACCCACTGAACCAACCTTAGCCACTGGAGACAAACATCAAAAACAACGGGAACTACGAACCTGCAGCCTGCAAAAAGGAGACCCCAAACACAGTAATGTAAGCAAAATAAGAAGACAGAAAAACACACAGCAGATGAAGGAGCAAGATAAAAATGCACCAGACCTAACAAATGAAGAGAAAACAGGCAGTCTACCTGAAAAAGAATTCAGAATAATGATAGCAACGATGATCCAAAATCTTGGAAATAGAATGGAGAAAATACAAGAAACATTTAACAAGGACCTAGAAGAACTAAAGATGAAATAAGCAACGATGAACAACACAATAAATGAAATTAAAAGTACTCTAGATGGGATCAATACCAGAATAACTGAGGCAGAAGAACGGATAAGTGACCTGGAAGATAAAATAGTGGAAATAACTACTGCAGAGCTGAATAAAGAAAAAAGAATGAAAAGAACTGAGGACAGTCTCAGAGACCTCCGGGACAACATTAAACGCACCATCATTCTAATTATAGGGGTTCCAGAAGAAGAAGAGAAAAAGAAAGGGACTGAGAAAATATTTGAAGAGATTATAGTTGAAAACTTCCCTAATATGGGAAAGGAAATAGTTAATCAAGTCCAGGAAGCACAGAGAGTCCCATACAGGATAAATACAAGGAGAAATACAACAAGACACATATTAATCAAACTGTCAAAAATTAAATACAAAGAAAGCATATTAAAAGCAGCAAGGGAAAAACAACAAATAACACACAAGGGAAGCCCCATAAGGTTAACAGCTGATCTCTCAGCAGAAACCCTGCAAGCCAGAAGGGAGTGGCAGGACATACTGAAAGTGATGAAGGAGAAAAACCTGCAACCAGGATTACTCTATCCAGCAAGGATCTCATTCAGATTTGATGGAGAAATTAAAACCTTTACACACAAGCAAAAGCTGAGAGAGTTCAGCACCACCAAACCAGCTTTACAACAAATGCTAAAGGAACTTCTCTAGACAAGAAACACAAGAGAAGGAAATGACCTATAATAACGAACCCAAAACAATTTAGAAAATGGGAATAGGAACATACATATCGATGATTACCTTAAATGTAAATGGACTAAATGCTCCCACCAAAAGACACAGATTGGCTGAATGGATACAAAAACAAGACCCTTATATGTGCTGTCTACAAGAGACCCACTTCAGACCTAAAGACACATACAGACTGAAAGTAAGGGGATGGAAAAAGATATTCCATGCAAAGGGAAACCAAAAGAAAGCTGGAGTAGCAATTCTCATATCAGACAAAATAGACTTTAAAATAAAGACTATTAGAAGTGACAAAGAAGGACACTACATAATGATCAAGGCATCGATCCAAGAAGAAGATATAACAATTGTAAATATTTATGCACCCAACATAGGACCACCTCAATACATAAGGCAAATACTAACAGCCATAAAAGGGGAACTCGACAGTAACACATTCATAGTAGGGGACTTTAACACCTCATTTTCACCAATGAACAGATCATCCAAAATGAAAATAAATAAGGAAACACAAGCTTTAAATGATACATTAAACAAGGTGGACTTAGTTGATATTTATAGGACACTCCGTCCAAAAACAACAGAATACACATTTTTCTCAAGTGCTCATGGAACATTCTCCAGGATAGATCATATCTTGGGTCACAAATCAAGCCTTGGTAAATTTAAGAAAACTGAAATTGTATCAAGTATCTTTTCTGACCACAACGCCATGAGACTAGATATCAATTACAGGAAAAGATCTGTAAAAAATACAAACACATGGAGGCTAAACAATACACTACTTCATAACGAAGTGATCACTGAAGAAATCAAAGAGGAAATCAAAAAATACCTAGAAACAAATGACAATGGAGACACAATGACCCAAAACCTATGGAATGCAGCAAAAGCAGTTTTAAGGGGGAAGTTTATAGCAATACAAGCCCACCTTAAGAAGCAGGAAACATCTCGAATAAACAACCTAACCTTGCACCTCAAGCAATTAGAGAAAGAAGAACAAAAAAAACCCAAAGCTAGCAGAAGGAAAGAAATCATAAAAATCAGATCAGAAATAAATGAAAAAGAAATAAAGGAAACAATAGCAAACATCAATAAAAGTAAAAGCTGGTTCTTTGAGACGTTAAGCAAAATTGATAAACCATTAGCCAGACTCATAAAGAAAAAAACGGAGAAGATTCAAATCAATAGAATTAGAAATGAAAAAGGAGAAGTAACAACTGACACTGCAGAAATACAAAAGATCATGAGAGATTACTACAAGCAACTCTATGCCAATAAACTGGAAAACCTGGAAGAAATGGAAAAATTCTTAGAAATGCACAACCTGCCAAGACTGAATCAGGAAGAAATAGAAAATATGAACAGACCAATTACAAGCACTGAAATTGAAACTGTGATTAAAAATCTTCCAACAAACAAAAGCCCAGGACCAGATGGCTTCACAGGTGAATTCTATAAAACATTTAGAGAAGAGCTAACACCTATCCTTCTCAAACTCTTCCAAAATATAGCAGAGGGAGGAACACTCCCAAATTCCTTCTATGAGGCCACCATCACCTTGATACCAAAACCAGACAAGGTTGTCACAAAGAAAGAAAACTACAGGCCAATATCACTGATGAACATAGATGCAAAAATCCTCAACAAAATACTAGCAAACAGAATCCAACAGCACATTAAAAGGATCATACACCAAGATCAAGTGGGGTTTATTCCAGGAATGCAAGGATTCTTCAATATATGCAAATCTATCAATGTGATAAACCATATTAACAAATTGAAGAAGAAAAACCATATGATCATCTCAATAGATGCAGAGAAAGCTTTTGACAAAATTCAACACCCATTTATGATAAAAACCCAGAAAGTAGGCATAGAGGGAACTTTCCTCAACATAATAAAGGCCATATATGACAAGCCCACAGCCAACATCATCCTCAATGGTGAAAAACTGAAAGCATTTCCACTAAGATCAGGAACAAGACAAGGTTGCCCACTCTCACCACTCTTATTCAACATAGTTTTGGAAGTTTTAGCAACAGCAATCAGAGAAGAAAAGGAAATAAAAGGAATCCAAATCGGAAAAGAAAAAGTAAAGCTGTCACTGTTTGCAGATGACATGATACTATACATAGAGAATCCTAAAGATGCTACCAGAAACTACTAGAGCTACTCAATGAATTTGGTAAAGTAGCAGGATACAAAATTAATGCACAGAAATCTCTGGCATTCCTATATACTAATGATGAAAACTCTGAAAGTGAAATCAAGTAAACACTCCGATTGACCATTGCAACAAAAAGAATAAACTATCTAGGAATAAACCTACCTAAGGAGACAAAAGACCTGTATGCAGAAAATTATAAGACACTGATGAAAGAAATTAAAGATGATACAAATAGATGGAGAGATATACCATGTTTTTGGATTGGAAGAATCAATATTGTGAAAATGACTCTACTACCTAAAGCAATCTATAGATTCAATGCAATCCCTATCAAACTACCACTGGCATTTTTCTCAGAACTAGAACAAAAAATTTCACAATTTGTATGGAAACACAGAAGACCCCAAATAGCCAAAGCAATCTTGAGAACGAAAAACGGAGCTGGAGGAATCAGGCTGCCTGACTTCATACTATACTACAAAGCTACAGTAATCAAGACAGTATGGTACTGGCACAAAAACAGAAAGATAGATCAATGGAACAGAACAGAAAGCCCAGAGATAAACCCACGCACATATGGACATCTTATCTTTGATAAAGGTGGCAGGAATGTACAGTGGAGAAAGGACAGTCTCTTCAATAAGTGGTGCTGGGAAAACTGGACAGGTACATGTAAAAGTATGAGATTAGATCACTCCCTAACACCATACACAAAAATAAGCTCAAAATGGATTAAAGACCTAAATGTAAGGCCAGAAACTATCAAACTCTTAGAGGAAAACATAGGCAGGACACTCTATGACATAAATCACAGCAAGATCCTTTTTGACCCACCTTGTAGAGAAATGGAAATAAAATCAAAAATAAACAATTGGGACCTAATGAAATTTCAAAGCTTTTGCACAGCAAAGGAAACCAGAAACAAGACCAAAAGACAACCCTCAGGATGGGAGAAAATATTTGCAAATGAAGCAACTGACAAAGGATTAATCTCCAAAATTTATAAGCAGCTCATGCAGCTTAATAACAAAAAAACAAACAACCCAATCCAAAAATGGGCAGAAGACCTAAATAGACATTTCTCCAAAGAAGATATACAGACTTCCAACAAACACATGAAAGAATGTTCAACATCATTAATCATTAGAGAAATGCAAATCAAACTACAATGAGATATCATCTCACACCAGTCAGAATGCAAAAAATCTAGAAACAATAAATGCTGGAGAGGGTGTGGAGAAAAGGGAACACTCTTGCACTGCTGGTGGGAATGTGAATTGGTTCAGCCACTATGGAGAACAGTATGGAGGTTCCTTAAAAAGCTACAAATAGAACTACCATATGACCCAGCAATCCCACTACTGGGCATATACCCTGAGAAAACCAGAATTCAAAAAGAGTCATGTACCAAAATGTTCATTGCAGCTCTATTTACAATAGCCCGGAAATGGAAACAACCTAAGTGTCCATCGACAGATGAATGGATAAAGAAGATGTGGCACATATATACAATGGAATATTACTCAACCATAAAACGAAACGAAATTGAGCTATTTGTAATGAGGTGGATAGACCTAGAGTCTGTCATACAGAGTGAAGTAAGTCAGAAAGAAAAAGACAAATACCATATGCTAACACATATATATGGAATTTAAGAAAAAAAATGTCATGAGTAACCTAGGGGTAAGACAGGAATAAAGACACAGACCTACTGGAGAACAGACTTGAGGATATGGGGAGGGGGAAGGGTGAGCTGTGACAGGGCGAGAGAGAGGCATGGACATATATACACTAACAAACGTATGGTAGATAGCTAGTGGGAAGCAGCCGCATGGCACAGGGTTATCGGCTCGGTGCTTTGTGACCACCTAGAGGGGTGGGATAGGGAGGGTGGGAGGGAGGGAGACACAAGAGGGAAGAGATATGGGAACATATGTATATGTATAACTGATTCACTTTGCTATAAAGCAGAAACTAACACACCATTGTAAAGCAATTATACCCCAATAAAGATGTTAAAAAAAAAAATACTGCTACCAAAAAATAAAAAAAAAATGAAGTCTTCTATCTCTAGGAGTATACTATTCTATCTCTAGGTGTATAGTCTTCTATCTCTACAAGTATAATCTTCTATCTCTGGTTTAAAAATAAATAAATAAACTAAATAAAATACAGTAAAGGAAATATATACCTATATATGTACATGTAATGTTTACATGCACTAATAAATTATTTATAATAGCAGATATCTTTTGCTTTCATTTGTAATTTTCTGAATACTGGAAATGAGATATTCTAATTATGTAAAATTTGATTCTTAATAGGCTTTCAGTTAACATTGTACAGTATTCAACAGTATGTTAGCAACAGAGAAACTCTATAATTGCCAATTATATTCCACAATACAATTTTTTAAATTGAAGTATAGTTGATTTACAATATTGTGCTAGTTTCAGGTGTACAGAAAAGTGATTCTTATATATATATATGTGTGTGTGTATATATATATATATATAGATATAGATATAGATATAGATATAGATATAGATATAGATATAGATATATATTCTTTTTCAGACTCATTTCCCTTATAGGTTATTACAAAATATTGGGTATAGTTCCCTGTGCCAACCAACCTTGTTGGTTATCTATTTCATATATAGTAGTGTGTATGTGTTAATCCCAAACTCCTAATTTATCCCTCCTCCCCCTTTCCCCTTTGGTAACCATAAGTTTGTTTTCTATGTCTGTGGGTCTATTTCTGTTTTATATATAAGTTCATTTGTATCATTTTTTTAGATTCCACATATAAGTGATATTATATGATATTTGTCTTTCTCTGTCTGACTTACTTCACTTAGTATGGTAATCTCTAGGTCCATCCATGTTGCTGCAAATCGCATTATTTCATTCTTTTTTATGGCTGAGTAATATTCCTTTGTATATATATGCCACATCTTCTTTATCCATGTATCTGTCAACAGACATTTAGGTTGCTTCCATGTCTTGGCTATTGTAAACAGTGCTGCAATGAACATAGAGGTGCATGTATCTTTTCAAATTATGGTTTATTCTGGATATATGCCCAGGAGTTGGATTGCAGGATCATATGGTAGCTCTATTTTTAGTTTTTTAAAGAACCTTAATACAAGTATTCAATCAGGAAATAAAAATGATACCACTGGAAATTCCAGAAGAAACACATGTGATATCAGCTGAAACAATCAAGGTACTAAATGAATCATTGAAAAGATGTAGCATACTATACTTCCCTCACTCCCAAGAAATTCTACTGAACTTCTATCTGCAAACCTTGAAAGGAACACATTTAAAATATAGTTAAAATTTTTTTGTTATGCTGTAGCTCTGTATCACTGGTTTTAAAAAAAAGTTAAAAGAAAGAAACCACTCCCCCAAATCTTGATGCTAGAAAAATTAAAACTTCACAAGTATTACATAGAAGTAGGACAACTTTCAAAGACAAATTTTGGAGTTTCACTACCAGTAATGGAAGACCAGATAATCTGGACTAGTTTTCTTGCTGAAAGAAAAGGGAAACTTTGGACAAAATTAAACAAAATCTGTGTAATGGCATCAAAGAACTCATAAGGCAGTGAAGACCTATGGGGACAGATCTCAGAAGAGAAGAAAACCCAGATTGGGTTTCTTGGATTTTGAGAGCTGCTTGTGTCCTGAGGATGTTTGCCCATCTTAACAGAAAAGTCTGAGATACTGAGCAAAACTTTCACTACATTCATGAGGCTAAGAGGACAAAAATTGGAAATCAAGGATCAATCAAGGGCAGAGAGGGGACGGTCATCTGGCACACCATCCAGACCTTGGGCTGGGACTGAAAAGTCTGACATCCTAGGAATAGTTAGGAATTACAAATAAAACAATTTTCATACAGAGTGAAGGCCAGCTTTTAATTATTTCAACCCTGATTGTATAAACATTACCTGGAATTTCTAGTGTCCCTAACTACAGGCCAAACACAAATATAAATTCTCTCTTATAGAAGATAAAATTATCATAATCCTTAAATTATATCCATAATTTTTGGTACGTAATATCCAGAACTTAATGAAAATTATCAGGCAAAACAGGAGATACTATGTGTCTAAACAACTTTAGACAACATGGTATGTCTAAAATGCAGGAGAAACAATATATTATAGAAATAGTCACAAAGGGGATCCTGAAGCGAGCACATTAAGATAAATAGGTCTATATAATTAAGTAAATAGAATAGAGCAAATAACTAAAACCATAACAAAAATAAAGCAAATAGAAATCTGGAATCAGTATACTGGCTCCAACAATACTAAATATGGCTAATAGAGAGAATTAGTGACCTAGAAGAAGGGTATGAACAAAATATCCAAGCTATGATCTGGGGGGAGAAAAGATGGAAGATACAGAAACAAATGTGTAAATAGCAAATGGTATACAGTGGAAAGGTTTTATATACATGTATTTGGGGGCCAGAAGGAGAAAGAGAAAACAAAATAGAAATAATCTTTGAAGATTTGAAGATATATTGACTGAGAGGTGTCCAAAACTGATTAAAAAAATATTGTAACAGATTTAAAAAGTACTATGAACACTAAGCAGGATAATTACAAAGGAAATCACATGTGGGCACATACTAGTAAATCTGCTGAAACCTACAAGCAGTGAGAAAATCTTAAAAATAGCCAGAGAAAAAAAGAATATACAGTCTTTTCAAGTACATAACATTATTGACCCAAACTGACCACTGATAAGTAGCACTTGATCAATTTTTTTGCTGCCTTGATAAAGGTCAGAGTGTAAATACCCCTCTATCAGTTGTAGATATTCACTATGTGAGTCTACTTGACAACACCAGTCAAGAGTCTGATGTTCCCACAGACAAGCCAGGTAAGAATACCATCTTAGTCAGGGTTTGTCTGTGTAACATTTTATAATATGAATGCACAAGAGAAAGCCTAATCTTTGGCTTCTCCCTTATACCTTAGTTTCACTTTGTCTCCAGCCAAAGCTTATCCATTTTCACAATTTTGACTATCAAAATCTACATGGATTATTATAGTATTTCTTTATACTTAATAGCCTTTTATTGCTTAGTGTATCATCAAGGCCTTTTGAAAATCCCTATATGTTTCTCAAAAAAAAAAAAATGTTTTTTCTGTTTTTTATATTCTTTTCTTCCTTCCCACAAGGAATGACTTAAATACCATCCAAAATGCTACATGGAGTTAACATTTCAGTTGAAGATCAGTGGTGCTAATGGTTGGGAAAGAATCATAGGATAGGAGTGGTAACCCAAGTTCTTTAAGCCAACAACATCATAGAAACGGTACTGAACTAGGAATCAGGAAACCAGGTTCTATTTCTGGCTTTGATCCTAAGGAACTTTAGGCAAGTTTCTTAGCCTTTCCTGGCGTATTTTCTTAGCTGTTGAAGGATCTCTTCAGTCCCCACAAATACAAATAGTCTATGACATAATGCAAACCAATACATGCTTTTTAGCAAAAATATGTTATATATATTTCAGGATATCTTCCTCCAAACTTTACAGCCAAAGTTATAGCCTTCAATTCTAAAAGATAAATTTAAAATAGATAGCGACTAAGTGCTAAAGATAGGAGTCAGTGCCTATCCTAGTCTCCAGCTAATATTATCTAATGTGGTTGCCTGAACACATAAATAATATACACTTGCTATTTAATGGTACTTCTACTAAGTTTCTAAAGTCTTTGAAATTTATACCTTCACAGGTAATCATTGCCTTTTTTCTCTCCCTCAGATACTCTGTCAACATGGAAATAAAGGAAATTTTCGTCTATTAATTCTTCTAAGAACCTATGTCATTTGCATCTTAAAGATTTCGTTAAAATTTAATGGGATTAACATGAGAATCAGACATCATGTTATTTTTTAATCTCCTCCTGGTTAGGCCTTTGCACTGTATTAGTGACATCTAATTGTTTAAACTAAAAATTCAAAAATGTCTGTATTTGACAGATATTTCCATAGTTATACCATTACACAGACTGCTTATAAATTGTATGCTTAAATTGAATTGCTTGTAAATTATAATTTCACACAATCTGGGAAAAAATAGAAATATCATTCTGAAAGATTTTCCTCAAAGAGACATCCTTTTATGTAACAGATCCAGTGTGTTTCCTTGACAACGCTGTTGCCAAGAATGTCTCTTTGAAGCAATAAAGAATTTGTGGTAAATGATTGATGTCTATTTTAAAAATAGAAAATGTGAATATGCCATATGTAGTTAAACATGTCACTATAATCATACAACCAAGTATAGGTTGCCAACATACCAGTTAAAGCTATATTAAATGTTATTTTAAAAAATTAAATTCAACAAATATAAAACTTAAAAAATTAGATTAAATGATAAACTCCAGAATAAGCAGATGTACTAATGTCACAGGTGCTTTAAGAATAATTGATGTAGGGCTTCCCTGGTGGCGCAGTGGTTGAGAGTCCGCCTGCCAATGCAGGGACACGGGATCGTGCCCGGGTCTGGGAAGATCCCACATGCCGCGTAGCGGCTGGGCCCGTGAGCCATGGCCGCTGAGCCTGTGCGTCCGGAGCCTGTGCTCCGCAACGGGAGGAGCCACAGCAGTGAGAGGCCCGCGTACCGCAAAAAAAAAAAAAAAAAAAAAAAAAGAATAATTGATGTAGGTGCCAACCTTTTCCAAATGGCGACAAAATTTTCTTAAACTGAATTTGTCATTCATTGAGGCATTCACTCATTATTGAGCCATGAACTATATACTAAGTGCTGAATTTTAATTGGTAAAGACCTCTTTGGAAAGTAATAACGGAATAGAGAAAGCAGCATCTACTCTGTGTGGTAAATAGAGAGAATCGACATTCTGTCTTCATCTCACACTTAACATATTAAGACAGAGACACTTCAAAAGGTTACTTAGTCCCTTCTGCCATAGGGTGAGGCAATCAATCTTCTAGATTATTTCCCAAGAAGCATTGTTCTATAACCTAATATTTAATCTAATATATGTGGTTGATGTTCAATTTTGGAGTCATGAAAAATAAAACACAGCTGAACTTTCCAATTGTAGGAGGAAACGTAGGAATAATATATTTTCTCTTTAGTTTTTTTTTTAAGCACATGCATTCTTAATCCACTACAGCTGGATGTTAACACCAAAACGACTACCCTTTAGCACACTTTCGCACCACTAAGACTGATCAGCTGAACCAACAAGTACAGTGTGCAATGACCGTCACCCCAAATTAGAAAGTAGAACTTCTGAAGTGCATATAAAATGGGATAAGAGAAGATGACTCTGGCCTAAAATCGCTGCTCTAAAATCACCTCAACTGTAAACTGGTCAAGATGATGCAGCAACTTCACACTTCATTAACTCTTTCTACTCCAAAGGGATAGATAATGGGTAAAATATAACAAGAGAAAGGATGTGGATTTAAATATGTTAAAGACATATTTATCAACTTAAAAGGAAACAAAAGTCCGATTAATAAGCAGGAGTCAAAGCGGATTTTCTGTGTCCCAAATCTTGAAGCCAACAATAGATGCTGGGAGTAAGAGGAATTTTTGAAATCCTCCACACAAAAATAAAGTGCTGAATCTCTAGCCCTAACTTTCACCCAATTGTGAGAGAGAGCTATAAAAAATTGCTACCAAATGTTGCCAGGAGCTACAGCTCATGCTGTGCTCTAGGCTTAGTGTAGCTGAACCCAATCTTTGAATGACTTTTCAATCGACAGCTAAAGAACTTGATTTGAAATGGAGTCAAAAGAACTGCTCAAGGTAACTGTAAGTCCTCTAAACAAGAAGACTGAGTCCAGAAGGCCATTCATCAGCATCCATGAAACTGTGGCTAATGTGTCAGCTTGAAGGTGGAGTAAAACTGCAGTCTCTCCACAGTTCTTCAAAGTCACCTCTTTATTTAGCTTATATTCTACAATCTTGATTTATACTTACTAACATGTCACTTCCTAGTGTCCTTCAACTGAAGCATCAATGAATTTTTCTATTTTCCCCCCAATTGCTGTCTATTATATCACAAGAACTCTATCTTTTTTTAAATAAGTAATACTATTACTTATTATTTTAGTTAAATCACTTCTAAAATGTTTACAGTGTACCTGGCACTCTTTTTACAACTTTATAAACATTCACTTATTTAAGTAATAAGGACCCTAATGTAAGACGTAGGCATCACAGGGAACATCCTGGGCATAAGCCAGAGTAGGACACACAAAAGAACACCAGGTATTTGGAACGTGGATGATTGACAGTTTCTACAAGTGTTTGTTAAGCATCTGCTATGTGCCAAGCACCCTATCAGGAAGTGGCCAAAACTATTTATCTGCATGGATAAAGAGTTACCACCAGAACCAGAGAGAGAAGGAACTCCAATCTGATGCTAGAACTCTCTACATATTTTTATATTTTCATCTATAATGAACTGAGCATTGTTCTCATTATTGGCTCAGTCATCTTCAAAAAAATCTTGTCAAAGTACTGAGTTCAAGAATCTTTCTAGGGATGGATGGATAGATAGGGGAGAGCAAGCTATATAGACATAGATATAGATAGAGGTATACAGATGTAGAGACTAGATAGATATAGATGTATAGATATATAAAATACAGATTTTTTTTTTTTATATATAGAGATTTTTATACAGAGATGGGTGGTTTCAACCTAACCTTTACATCAAGATGCTTACTCATGGGAAAAACAATGCAAGAGACCGTCTTACAGAAGACTGACGAAATTAAGCTTATTTTTGTCTGGTTTGCTTCATGTTATAAAATTTGCATTCCACTTGTAAAACAAGATGTGACTCTGATAACCATGAGAATTCCATTGATAGAAGGCATTGTGTGGCAACATGAAAAAATGGTTTAGTTTTATCCTAAGTAACACTGTGCTTTTTAACATTTTATGCTTTTCTGAAGGATGAAATCACAAGTTACGTAGAGAATAAATCATTGTCATTAGTTTTACAAGGAAATCTTCAATAGGCATTGTTTTACGTAGTAATTTCCCCTTGATCATTAAAATATATTATCAACTAACACAACTCTTCATAAATACGTCCATTTCACAAAGCACTTGAACACAAACCATTTCAAAAATCTTTTCATCAATCTGTACTTGACACAAATAGGAATGAAGTTTTCTTCAGTTCAACCCATTTTGGATAAGTTATATTCTATTTCCGTGCCTAGTTTTTCCCTTCCTCTGTCTATTATGGTTGGCCGGACCTTATATTTTACAACTGCATAGCATATTACATGATGCTGAGCCTTTAGCAAGTACATTCAATAAGTGTCTCCATTACATATATGATCTACTAAACAATACTAGTCAGCAGTCTGTCATTATTTCCTATTCGACCATCAGATAACAAGTATTTATTGAGCACATAGTATGTCCCAGGTTATGAAGAGCCATAGATAAACAAAACGGTCATGGCCCCTGCCCTCACTGAGTTTGCAGACTAGCTCTTAGGAAGAACTACGTCCCAAGGTAAATCTGTGATTCATTTCCTTGAATTAGTCCATTTCAGCATCAAACAGCTAAAATTCCAAATTGTTTTCCCATAATACATATGCTCTCTTCAAAAACAAAACTACACAATCATGAATAGCAGTTGCTTTCATGGTTTAGGAGAAAACAAGTAATAAACATTACAAAACTGCCATATTATTACAAAAATAAATCTTCAAAGTATATATAGAGACCCTGTTGAGGTCTTCTGGAGCCCAATAATGTTTTTGAAATCTTTTGATTATAATATATCTCCACTGTCATTAAAACTGAGAAATAATTGCCCAAATCTCCTGAGAGTTAAGATGAGTTATCATGACAACTTAATAAAACGTGCCATGGTTTGACAAGTTTTACGATAATCCCGAGGCTTTGCCATGGTTGTACCTTTTACCTGAAACTAAAAAAATAAATAAATCTTTTCTTCCCTGACAGAAAAGATTTTTTTGCTTGAAGCTACCAGCAGAAACTGAGGGAAAGATGACATTGCATTCACTCCATGGTGTGGCTCTCAGAATACAATAGAAAGATAAGATCAAAACTTGAAGTTTCGATTAGTGACCTTCTTCCTGGTAGAGCCAATGACCTCTATAAACTCCTTGTTAGTGTATAGGCTGAGGGTACAAAACCCCCAGAAGCACTTGCTCTTGCAGAGTAGCTAAGGGGAACCACACACATTCTAATTCAAAAATCAAAAATTACATTGACATTGCTAAAATGATCACTCTCAGTTGTGGAAGAGGATAAAAAGTAAGGAAGACATAGATGTTTAAAACCTTACAGACTGCCCCTGCCTAAAAAATACAAATTGGTCTTTAGAAATAAATTCAGTTTTGAATACTTGACATGTGTATTTCCCTTCGAACTTTTAAATCTGAGTGTTCTTCCTAATCACATGTTCATGAACAGTATCAAATTCCTCCAAAGTCTTTTTTTGTTGCTAACAACCTATGCTGTATCTCCCTACTGTTCATGCAACCCTCAGTGTGAGTCATACCAAAAACAGATGGCATCTCCTCCTATGAAGCAAGCAGTTGGCCACACAGCAAGAAAAGTGCCAATTTCTTAAGTTTGACAGGTACCCTTCAGTCTGGTTGCATCTCTGTATCATAATTTGTTAAGCACATAACATCTTTTAGGCCATTTTGTCAAATTTCAGCCTGCCCCTCACCTGCAACCAGCACCATCTCATACATAGAGAAATATACTTCAAGAATTAAGAAATTCCAGCACTTTTAGTTTCAAAAAATCATATTCATATAATATTTTATATAAGTTTAACATCAAAATTAATAAAATCCAATATAAGCCAAAGAAACTGTTTCTAAGATTCAAATACAAAGAAATGTCGTTTAAAGTTTATTCTCTGTTTTCTATCTTACAAGGCTTTAACCTTGGAAAGTACATTGTCAATTCATTTTCCACTATTATTCTTTTCTGTATTACCATGAACTATTTTTTCTTGGGTCAATGTGAAATATCACTGTTCCTAGGGATTATATTTTGAAGTAATCATCAATAGCATTAGTCACAGTCACCAGGACATGTTATAGTAGAAAGTTAAAAAGTATTTGATGTACTTTGTCATTTTCTATAGCAAGGGCAGCAACTGAATGTAATCATGTTATAACAAGGTGTATATATTGGACAACAGAACATTCTAATGGAATTAAGTTTCCATTTTGTAAAGGCAATATGTGAGATGAGTTGGGATAGATGAATGTTTAGAAACCATAAATAATCCTTTCAAACCATGACAAGTAATTTTACTTGCACACACATGGATGATTTTTAAATGAACAGAGATTCACTTTTTGGCAAGTACTTTACAAAAGATCTAGTTTACACCATCAAAAACTATTCAATTGAATATAGAAATAAATGGCCTTTACATTTTCCCATCCTAGGAAAGTCTTCCCAATCAATGAGAACACTTTTTATCAAGCAAAGCGTCTATATTTCAATTCTCACAATTAACCATTTCCTATAAGTATACTTTCATATCAAAACCCTAGCCCATGAAGGAAATGCAAATAGGGAATAGAAAGGCTCAAAGAAGCAATGCTACTAGGCACTCTTAATCTCACTCTCTAATCTCCAGTCCCAATTCAGTAGATAGAGAAGGCACTCATCCTCACCAGGAAGAACAATGGCTAGATAACAAAGAAGACAAAGATCATTTGTATTTTGCTTGTTCATCTCTCCCAACCTTCCCACTGTTCCAACACTCAACTTCATTGCCTTCCTTTGTTCTTCATTTATTCCAGACCTACTTATTAAGCACCTAGTATGTGTCAAGGATTTTCCTAAAAAGTGAGGACTCAAATATAACAAAAGCAAACACGGTCTGGGTACCCCTCATGGAATATGATCTAGCAGAGGAGATAGATCTAAACTAATAAACATACAAATTGAGGTGAAATTATTACCATGATTAAGTGCCATGAAGGGAAGAGATGTGGTGTGATATCAGCTCATCATAGGAGGGCTTGCTGTGATCAGGGAGGAAAGGTAAGTTTTCTCTGAGGCATCACGCTTAAGTGGACATTTGAACTTGTTGGGAGTCGACAAACGTGGAAGGATGGGAGGGAGGATAGATGAAGCATCTCAGGCAGAAGGAACAGTATGTACTGAAGGAGAACAATCAGGGCACAGTTTAGTGAAAAAGCAGGCAGAGCTGGGGAGTGGGATGAGGCCTTACTGGGAAGAGGTGGGGTCTGATCATGTAGGGTCTTAAAGTTTATGTTAAGGGTTTGGATCTTTATCCTAAGAGCAATGAGAAGTCATCAAAAGATTTTCAAGCAAGGGGTTGGGATGGTAATATTTGAAATGAATACTTTCACTAGAGCATGAGCAACAGAAAGGGGGAAGTGAGTAAAGAGAGAAGAAGAGTAGGGAGTAGGTCATATAGATGCCATTGGAGTGGTTCAGGAAAGAAGACGGTAGCTTCAACAGGACAATGGAAGTAATAATGATCCAGAGGTAGGGATATCTGTGGGAAATATTTAAGAGGAAAAACTTACAAAATTGGGGAATGGATTAAATATAGCATATAAGGGCTATAAGAGGTATTAAGCTTTCTGGCTTTGGTAATGTGTGGAATATGGCATTATTTACTGAGAAAGATAACAGGAGGGAAGGACTAGGTTTGATGAGGGATTCAGGAAATAGGAAGAAGGACAATTTAAGAGTTCATCTGGACACAAATTTCAGGTGTCACTGAGGTGAAATTGTCAAGAAGACAACTGGGGAGATGGGTCTGGAGTCTAGGGAAGAGGTCTGGCTGAAACTGCTAATTTGCAAGTCTTCTGCACACTGGTGGGAATTGAGCCTTGAATGTGGATTAGATTGCCCAAGGCAAGAGTCCTGAGGGGGAAAAAGAGAGCCTAGAAACCAGCTTTGAGAAAACTCAACATTTAGTAGGTTGACAGATCAGAATCAGCCTGCAAAAGTGACTTCTCTCTCTTTGGCTGCCTTCTTGAAACCATATGACTTAAAAGGCCAAACAGTAGGAGCCTAGGGAAAAGAGTATGTAAGGAATGGTGGAGAGATAATACACAATGAAAGCTAGTGAAAGGTCAAGGAAGATGAGTGTTGACAAATGTCTCCTGGGAAAGGTCATTTTTGAATATGTGACAGCTGTATTGGTGGGGTAATATGGAAGCCAAACCAGAGTACACAGAAGGATGAATAGGAGATAAACAAAGAGGCTCTTGAAAAGTCTGCTGTTACTAGCCTTCTGGACTCAAACTTGGGCCAGCCCTTCACAGCCCCGGTCTTCCTGAAGCTGCGCAGGGCTCTAACAAGGCTCCACCTTCACCTTAGTCCAGAAGTTCTCCACCACAGCACTCAGGAGTCCCAGCAAACCTGCTGATTCAGACTCTCTAGCTGCACACATTTGGCCTTGGTTGATGTGCTGCTAGAATTAGAAGCCAGCTCTAACTTTACATTGCAATCCAGTGTGCCTCAAATTTTAGGCATTCATATACAACTGCCAGAATTACTGTCATGTGCATGTACCTCCTATGCTATCATTTACTTAGAATGTTTCTTTAAATTGGGCCACTTTAAAACATAAATTAATTTATCATTAAAGGATAATATATGCTAAGACCACAGGAAAAACTGTCATTTATCATAAATGTATGGTTACTGTAAATAAATTTTAAAAACAGAGAAAACAAAATGTTAAGTCCTAGCTAGATACTTCAGCTCATTGAAGACTCTGAACCTGACATATAAATGAACAAAAGGTGAGAGGTGCTGGTTAGCAAGAGAGATGTTAAAAATATACTCACCCCCAAACATAGTTGAATGTTTTTATTAGATGTTGGGATTATTCCTTGCACAAGTTCTAAAACTGTGGTGTTTTCAGTGTACAAATTCAGAGACACAGAAAAAAAAAAAATGTGACCTTCTGTCCCAGCTTGATTTATACTGTCCTGTCTCATAATTGTCATGAGAACTACTTAGAATCTTCTCCTTGTAAGGTTACTCATAGAATTAATATTTGCCACAACCTGCAGTTAGTTATCCTTAGGGCCAAATCTAAAGAACTTAACATCATAATAGAAAGTGTCAGTTCATTCAAGAAACATTTAGTGAGCCATGTACTGCCCCAGGTGCTGGGATTCAGGCATGAATAAAACAAAGTCTCTATCATCCAGGAGTTTAATACCAAGATGGGAGATGCACATGTAAGCAAGTCATAATTTAGAATCAAAAGCACAACAATGAAGTTTAGAAAAGGAAGTGGTTAACTATTTACCTATCTCGGCTGGGTGGGAGGAGGGAGATGGGCAGGTCATCAGGAAAGTGTTTCTGGAAGAGATTCACCCACACACTTCAGACTATCTTTGCTTATTATGTACTGAGAATTTTTAACTGAGTCAGTGCCTACAGCTACTGGATCTATTTTTCATAAATTCCTTACTTATTACTTATATGAGGTTTACTTTATTCAAGTTTAAAGAATATTTCACATTAATTAGTAGTTTAATTTTTCTCCTGTGGGAGATGGAGTTTTCAATTATCAAGGAAGCATGACCTGGCTAAAAGAGCACCACATCACAAGTCAGGAAACCCATGAGCTCAGTTCATCCTGCTTGTTATCCCTGTAACCTTGGAAAACCACAATTTCTGAGCTTCAGTTTCTTCTTTCATAAAGTAAGGATAATAAAAGCTGAAATTCTTTGATTTACAGTAGGCTAGAATTTCTATTACTCTAATTTCTATTTTTCAGTACAAATCACTGTGAAACGTAAAAATATTTTAGAGGGATAATTTAATTAAAAGTAAGTTGATTCTAAATTATGAAATGATATCAGATAATTATGAAATGATGTCAGACATCCAATATAATGGTATGATATGACATCCAATATAACTGGTTTGAGGAAAGAATTCACCCCAAATTTATTTCAGTTAATTCTGGGGGAGAAATTTCTTTAACTATGACAAGAGATTAAAAACATATCATTTAATAGTCTTTCTGAAAAGCAAGCTACATAGATAATACATGGACTCTGATTCCATTTATTGTAAAATAAAACAAACCTTTATGACTACATTTGATTCAAAATGCATTGAAAAAGTCCACTAAGCTATATTCCAAACTATTGACAGTGGTTCTATATAAGGAGGTCAGTGGGTAGGAAAGGGAGGATTACCTATGGCAAAGGTCAGCTGATGAGGAGGAAGTGAAGATAAAGTGGGCAAGAGATAAAGGCAGTGTTAACTTTTTGTTCTATATAATTCTGTGTTGCCTGAATTTTTATAGTGAGAATTATACATGTCTCATTTAGTTAAAGAAGACACATTGTAAATAATGAGGATTCTGGATTCAAGGAGACAGACTAAGCCTCCACATTTCGTTGAAGAAATAACATCATAAACATAGTAAATGGGCTAGAAGGGCATAGATGGCAGAGTAGGAAGACCCTGAGCTCACCTCATCTCATAGGAGCACCTAAATTACAGCTATTTACAGAGCAACTGTTGATGAGAAAGACTGGACAACTAGCAAAAAAGATCTTCTACAGCTAAAGATTTAAAGAAGGAACCACAGTCAAGATAGATAGGAGGGGTGGAGTCATGGTATAGTCAAGACCCACACCCCAGGTGGGTGACCCACAAAGGAGAGGATAATCATAATTGTAGAGGTTCTCCCCAAGGAGCAAGGGGTCCGAGCCCCATATCAGGTTCCCTAACTCAGGGGTCCTGCACCAGGAAGACAAGCCCCCAGAATGTTTGGCTTTGAAGGTCAAAGGGGCTTACTTTTGGGAGAGGCAGAGGGCTGTGGGAAATAGAGGTTCCACTCTTAAAGGGTGCGTACAAAATCTCACATGCTCCCAAACCCAGGGAAGAAGCGGTAATTTGAAAGAAGCCTAGGTCAGACCTACCTGCTGATCTTACAGAGCCTCCCAGAGAGGCAAGAGGCCAGTGGAGTTCACACTGGGGACATAAACACTGGCAGCAGCTATTTTTGGAAGCTTGTTCTACCACAAGGACACTGTTGATGGCAAGAGCCATCTTGGAATCCTTTCCTCTAGCTTGTTAATGAAGGGACCTGACCTTGCACACCACACTGTGGGCACCAGTACTGGGATGCCTCAGGCCAAGCAGCTAGCTGGGCATGGACACAGCACCCCCCCACCAGCAGGCTGACTTCCTTAAGACCCCCTGAGCCCACAGCCAACCCTAGACCTGGTTCCGTCCACCAGAGGGCCTAGGACCTGGCCCCACACACCAGTGTACCAGCACTAGACCCAGGAGCCCCCATTGCCCCATAGCCAGCTGTTGAGACCTGGTCCCACCCACCAGCAGGCCAAAAGCAACTCCTGGATCCCCAGGAACCCACAGCCAGAGACCCCAGGACCCAGCTTGGCCCACCAGTGTGCTGGCAATAGCCCCAGGACCAGCCTTACCCACCAGTGGGAAGGCACCAGCCCAAGGACAATCTGGGACCCAGCCCTACCCACCAGGTGGCCAACACCAGCACCGGGATCCCCAAGTCCTGCAGCCAGAGACACCCAGACTTAACTCCACCCACTACTGGGCAGGCATCAGCCCCAGGACCACCCCAACCCCACAGCCTCCCATGTCAGTACCCAGCCCTTCCCACCAGCAGGCCAACACCAGCTCTAGGACACTTTGGGCCCCTCAGCCACCACCATAGGATCAAGACCCATCCATGAGCGGGTCAACACCAGCTTCAGAACATCCCAAACCCTACAGCCAGCCAGGTCAGGAACCAGCCCCACCTACCAGGATGATACTAGATCCAGGACACCCAACCCTGCTATCACCCACCCCAAAAGTAGCTCCCACCACTGGGCCAAAACTAGTCCCACAATCCCCCAGTGATCCACAGCCAGCTGCCTCATGACTCAGCCCCACCCAAGAGTGATGGGCAGCCTCCACCCAAGGCAGGGCCTGGCAATCAACCAAACCAGGGGACAGACACACCTTCCAGACTGCCCACAGTAGTCAGCCTGCCACAACAGAAGGACTCATGCAGCCCACGTAGGGAGCACCCCTAGAGCATACATAACTTTGTTGACCAAAGGGGAGTGTGCTGCTGGGACACACAGGACATCTCCTACAAAAGGCCACTTCTCCAAGGTCGAGAAACACAAACAACCTACCAAATACATAGAAATAAAAACAGCAAATGAGGCAAAATGAGGTGACAAAGGAATATGTTCCAAATGAAGGAACAAGATAAAAGCCCAGAAGAAGATAAACACACACACACCACACCACACACACACATACACACACACAGACACACACACACACAATAGAATATTACTAAGCTATTAAAAAAATTAAATCCTGTCATATGCAACAACATGGATTATCCTAGAGGGTATTATGCTACATGAAATAAGTCAGAGAAAAACAAATACTGTATGATTTCACTTATATGTGGAATCTAAAAAGCAAAACAAATGAACAAACATAACAAAACAAAACAAGAGTTATAGATACAGAGAATAAAGAGGTGGTTGCCAGAAGGTGGGGGTAGAGGAAGAAAAGAAATAGGTGAGGGAGACTAAGAGGTACAAACTTCCAGATGCAAAATAAATAAGTCACAGGTATGAAATGTACAGTGTGAGGAATAAAATAAATAATTATGTAATATCTTTGTATGGTGATAGATCGTAACTAGGCTTATAGTGGTGATCATTTTGAAATATGCAGACATATCAAATCACTCTGTTATGTGACAGGAACTAACATAGGGTTTTAGGTCAATTATACTTCAAAAACAAATACACACAGAAAAAGAGATCAGATTTGTGGTTACCAGAGGCGGGGGCTGGGGGGAAGGGGGAATTGGAGGAAGGGGGTCAAAAGGTACAACATGATAAATATAGTTAACACTGCTGTATCTTATGTATGAAAGTTGTTGAAGAGAGTAAATCCTAAGATCTACCATCAAAAAAAAAAAAGTTTTTTTCTATTTCTTTAATTTTGTATCTATATGAGACAAGGGATGTTCACTAAACTTAATGTGATAATTATTTCATGATGTATGTAAGTGAAGTCATTATGTGGTACACTTTAAACTTATACAGTGCTGTATGTCAATTCTATCTCAATAAGAAAATAAAGCAATAGATAGATAGATGCTAAATGAATAGGACGATAACAATGCAAAGAATGGGGCATGGTTATCACTCAAGGATTTCAGCAAATTTCTGGGAGACAAAGTAGATTCAAGTAAGTTGATAGTATAAGTCCAAGTCTGATGACAGAAGAAGACCAAAGACAGTCAGGCAGAGAGAAATAATTCTTTCCTACTCAACCTTTTATTCTATTCAGGCCTTTAGTGGATTGGATGAGGCCCACTCACATTAGGGAGGGCAATGTGCTTCACTGTCGACAGATTCAAATGCTAATCTCACTTGGAAACACCCTCACAGACACATTTAGAAATAATGTTTTACCAAATATTTGGGCATTTCATGTCCCAGTCAAGTTGACACATAAAATTAACAATCACACTACTTAAAGAATGTCCAGGAAAAACCCAAAGACAATAGGGGAGACAAAAACAAGGATACCAGAGGAAATTTTAGCCTCTGACACCACAGTCACAGCAAACAGCAAACACAGCCTAACTTCTAGCCAGATAAGCATAAAACATTCCACTAAAGACCTATATACCTAAGTTCTTTTACCCAGTACATCAGGTCTGGCTTTCAACCAAAAATTATAAAGCGCACTAAAAGGCAAAAATAAACAAACAAAAAAACACCATAGCTTGAAGAAATGGAGCAAACATCAGAACCAGAATCAGATATGGCAGAGATTTTGGAATTATCAGACCAGGAATTTAGAATAACTATGATTAATATAGCAGGTTCTAGTGGAAAAAATGGGAAACATGCAAGAACAGGTGGGTAATGTAAGCAGAGATGGAAACACTAAGAAAAGAAAATGATAGAAATAAACAACACTGTAACAGAAATGAAGAATGTCTTTGGATGGGTTCATCAGTAGATTGGACACAGACAAGGAAAAAAATCAGTGAACTTTAAAATATGTCAGTAGAAACTTTCAAACTTGAGTGTAAATTAAAATTTAAAAAAAGAATTTAGAAGATGGAACAGAATGTTCCAGAACTGTGTCACAATTACAAAAGGTGTCACATACGTATAGTAGGAATTTCAGAAGGAAAAGAAAAGGTGAAAGAAACAGAAGAAATAGTTGAAGTGATAATGGCTAAGAATTTTCCAAAACAGGCACCAAACCACATATCCAACTCAGAGAACACCAAGCAGGATAAATACCAAAAAAAAAAAAAAAATACACCTGGGAATCTCATATTCAAACTGCATACAAACAAAGACAAAAAGAAAATCTTAGAGAAAGGATAACAAACGAAAAAAAATCTAGGAAAATAAAAGCTATACAGACAAATCATAACTTCCAAGCGTAGGAAACTAAAATGTGCATGATTTTGAGAGATTGCTAAGGTATAAGAAAAAAATACTCCACTTGGCCTTGATGCTACATTCGCTCTCAAGTGTCATAGGGTAATGGCATTTGACCCACAGAGAAGGAAATGGAAACATATTAACATAGCCATAACTATGAAAAGCCTTTTCACTGATTTTCAGATTCAAGAATTAACCTATAGAAATGAACAAGATTAATTATGGTTACAGTATAAATTGTAAATGTTTTCAATATGAAAAAATGTAAAAGTAGAGGTATAGCTGTCAGAAATTGACAATGGAAAGAGCAATATGTAAAAAAGTTACCAGCACAAAAACATCTATCTTACAGGGCAGGGATTCAAAGTAGACTATTGAAAGAGGATACATAAAAAATATATAGATGCATAAAACAATAGATAGGTAGATGGATACATAGAGAGATGATAGATAGATAGATAGATATGATTGGAAGTTAGAGGAACTAATAGAATGTTTATAAAAACATTATGATTACTTAGAAGTATGGAAAGAAGAGAAAGGAGCAAAGAGGCAGGAGTTGTACAAGAGAGATAAATTCTTACCCTTAGGAATGTAGATAATGTCAGTAACTATTCTCAGTCATAAATCAAAAAGTAAAGGAAGAAGCATATTATTTAGAATTATGGAGGCTATGACTAGGAGAACTAAAAACAAAAACAATTAAAATAAGGTAGTTGCCTCTGGTGAGTAGGACTGGGGATCGCATAGAGCTAAGGGCAAAAAAACTTATTTATTATGAACTATTCTGCCTTTTTTATTTTTTAACATAGACCATATACTTCTCTGATAAAAGTAAAACTTTAACGACTTTAAAAAGAAAGGTTTAAAATAAAATTTAAACCTTTAATAGCATAAAAATCCTTTCATGAGAAACCCAGTCAAGGTGCTTTTAAATGGACTTCATTCATCTCAGCTAGCAGCATAGAACCCTACCAGAGAGGGTGATGCCTCTAGGTAGTTGGTCTTTTTACTGGAACTTCAGATACCCAGAGAAGGTAAAATAAACTTGACATATCCCTTAGCACAGTATGTTCACTACTGAAAGAAAAAGAAAAAAGAAAGAAAAGAAAAGCTGCCTGTAAAGTAGTGAGAGAAGATGTCCCACAGCGAAAACACTTCTCAACAAAGGACACTAAGAGAGGAAAGATTAATGCTGGACTTTGCCGATCGGGATGAATAAAAACTAAGGAGGGAAAAAGAAACCTAGAGATATGCAGTATAGGATTGGATTGTGGATTGTGCTACAACTGAAGCAGATATTTGGGCGCCAAGAATGGGAACATAATCATCATGTTTTAAGTTCTTAAAACCTGAAGATTGTTATAAATTTATAATTATCAGTGAGTTGTTGTAAGGAGACAAGTTCAAATGCCAAATGTAGTGAGCATTCAGGTTTGCCAACAAAAAGGAAAAGAAAAAAGGATTTAGAGTTCAAGGACCCAGATTCAAGTCCATGCTTTGCAACTTACTAAGTACGGGACATTGGCAAAATCATGTAACTTTTCCGAAAAGTAGTTCCCTTTTCTGTCTGTATCTCTATTCCTATCTTTATTAGAGATAAAAAATAATAACAAGAGTAAGAGCAGCAGTAACAATAGCAACAACAACAACCACCAACCATCCCAACATATCTGCTAGGTCTATTCTCATGATAATATGGTTTCATGGTTAATTTTATATGGCATCTTGACTGGCCACAATGCATCCAGATTAAAAATTATTTGTGGGTGTCTGTAGGACTGTTTCCAGATAAGCTTAGCATTTGAATTGAATAGACTCAATAGATTGCCCACCATGGGTGCATTATCCCGTCACTTCAGGGCCTGAATAGAATAAAAGGCAGAGTAAAGACAAATTCGCCCCATTTTTCCTGCCTCATTGATGGAGCTGGAACATCTCATTTCATCTTCTCCGGCCTTCAGACTGGGATTTACACTATCACCTCCCCTGCTTCTCAGGGCTTTGGACCGAATTACACCACTAGCTTTCCTGGAGACCCAGGAGATTGGCAGATGGCGAATCTTGGGACTTCTCAGCGTCCATAATCACATGAACCAATTCCTCAAAATAAATCTCCTTTTTTCCTACTGGATATGTTTCTCCAGAACCCTGACTAATATATATGAGATATAGACTTAAAACTTTCAAAAGTTATGTAAGTATCAGTTATGATAATTGTCATCTGGGAGCAGGTTCCTTCCTCCCATGCTGTGGTTGACTACCGTGTGTCTATCCCTGCTGGGAGCTGAATAACTGAGGCATGGAGAACAACGAATGGAAGGGGGTCATGACAACAGCAGCCAGCTTGAAATACTACCAGATTAACTAATCAACATCTATTAGTAAATTCTGACCTATTGAATGTAAATCTTGCCTATAATTTGCTGCTTATACCTGCAGGGTACTATGAGAATTACTAAGAAACATAAATGATATAACTAATCTATCACAATAGCGTAGAAATAGTTGACAAAACATTTTCTCATGTGTCCTTGAGGAATTTATAATTTTAGGGATGGGGAGATAATTTTGATTAAAAGAGAAATCTATTGCAGAGAAGGAAGAAATAAATAAGTTGTGGAAATTGTTTTTAACATGGAGTTGGTAACAGGTTTTGCAGAAGAAATGTTATAATTGAAACTTTTTGGTTTATATTTATTTAGCAGAAATAAAATGTGTTATGTATGATTTCTAGCAAACATGTACCATTCAGCAAGGCACTGGGAACATAAACAAGATATAGAAACAAATTATATGCAGAGGATTTATATTTCTGTGTCCTTAAATACTAGGTGAGTCAAGAATACAAGTTTAACTGATTAGGGCAGAAGTTTCAGTGTAATGAATGGTTAAGGATATGCTGCAGGAATGAGTAAGTCCTACAACCTCAGTGGTATAACGTGATAAAGGCTTATTTCTCACATAAAGTCTGCTGTGGTTCCAGGTAAATTTCCAAGACACTGTCTTTCCTGTGGTAGCTCAGCAATCAGGTTACTTTCATCTTGTGTCTCCATGATCAACATGCCAGAGAAAAAGAGAGCTGAGGACTCTTGCTTAGACAATCCAATGTTTTGACCCAAAAGCAAATCAAATCACCTCCACTCATAACCCCTTTGCCATAATTAATCATATGACCCTGCCCAACCTAAAGGAAGCTGAGAAGGCCACTTTCCAAGGTGTCTGGAAGAACAAAAGAACAGATATTCATGTGCGGCGAGCCGCCTCCGACCAGCAGAATGACGAGTCGCCACACGCAAGATTCTTCTCGTATCACACTTTATTGGAGCACAGCTTGGTTAAAGAAAAGATGGAAGGAAGACACCACAATCCTATAGCAGTCTGCTTATATAGGGATTAAGAACATGTGTCGCTCTGTGATTGGCTTTCGCCGATGGTGCGATTTGTGAGCCAGCATCGGATAGGTCGCTACTTTAAAACCTCATTAGTATACTTAGCGCAAGCGCAGTGGCCACAGGAAGGATGACTCAGCTTATTTCAGCTTCCTGCCGCGTAGCAGTTAGCTGACCGCGCCCTACATCCATGAATACTAGTAAAGCTTAAATGAACAGGCACCATCCCCTACTATTCTGCTTAGTGACTACTTTCTCCTATTAATGACATTATTATGCAAATGAAGTAAATAGAAATTAGTGGCAAAACACAAGGTCTAACTAGTTCAATTTGGAGGGAAGATCTGGAGAAGAGTCTGGATTAGAGAACCCAATGGATTAAGGGAATCTTGAAAAATGAAGATATATTGAACTTTCACTGAGATAACTATGATCAGTGTAGATAAATCAAAAGTTCCTGAACCCATGTTGTATCTCCTCTTTATCACTACCTTGACAGAACTCATTCATCAGTTGTTGACAAGCAAGGAAGCTTATGCTTGGAACACTCACTCAGCACCTTGCTTCTGCCAAGGACAATCTAGGCCACGCACACGGAATGAGAAGCCATCCCTTAAGAGTCATAAAAGGAAAAAGTAAACAGGACAAAATGAGAAGTTGAAATAGAGGATGATGTTACTTTGTACAAGCAAATTTTCCAGGGCAAGATGATTCACTATACCAAAAAAAATGAAAATAAACAAGAGTTTATAGAACTTTGTCAACTGCATTACTTGCTGTCTGTGACCAGTTGCCTCTAGGCTCCAGCACAAATCTCTCTGGATGACATTTCAAGGAAAAAAATTCAAATAATTTAGGTAACTGGACTTGGTTTGCGCTTGTTTGTTTTTGGACATATGGCTAGGAGTTCGCCTCAGTTTGCGTAGCTGATAAAAAAGAGGGTTTGGGGTTTGTGTTGGGTATTTTCTGTGCTATGCTTGTAAATGTTGCATTTATGTGCTGGTAGCTTTTATGGTAGCTTTTGATTCAAGGTCATTTATTTATACTGACATCAGTAGCATTTTCGAGCTATGGGGGTATACAAAAAAAGGTTACAGATTACACCACTAAATTCCCTTCTAACTCCTAAGGCATAAATGTGTCCCTTTTAGGCTTGGTTTTTAATGTTTTGCAAAGGCAGGAATTCCTTTTTTTAAAAGCCCTTTCTTTAAAAGAAAAATCGAGATTTTCATAGAAGTGGGTTTTTTAAGTACAGAGGGCTATTTCACTCATGTTCAGAAAGCCATTCATTGGCCCCGAGGGAAATTCTGTTATGGAAGGATTGACAAAACTTGACACGATGGAGAGCAACTTAGTGAAACATGAAAAACCATCACAGTCATAGTCCCACTGAAACACCTTTTTCTTTTTTTAATATTCAGTAGGGAATAGAAGTTACAGATTGATTCCTATCATATTCTGCCTTCTATCTGTTTTATAATTAAGAAATTTACTTGACTTTTAGTAGGCCTCAAGTCCCTTACCAGTGTATTAAGACCAATGAATAAGATGTTCTCTGTGGCTGCTTACCGTAGCAAAAATCTAGGTAGCAAAATTCATGATGTGGGACCGTCAAAAGAAGCATGTGGATTAGTTGCTAACGTCCTCCCTTTCTTGTAAGTCAATATAAACTACCACGTCAAGATGAGACCCCTAAATTCTTAGCATGATAATCATGCTCATGGGATCTGGGGAGGCACAATGCTCTTGGGAAGTCTGGTGTCTTGCCTGAGTCTAGTAAATGACATCGAGGTTGGCCCAGGAAGAAGTAGAAGGAGAGTACTGGGAAGCCACCTGGACCCAAGAAAGGTTAAGGCCATTGGAACTTCAGAACATCTGATACTTTCAAGAAACTCTCAATCCTCTCCATCTTTCTGAAGGCAACACTCAGACCTCAGACAGAGGCAACAATTGAGGCTCCTATCACATCCACTGTGCTTGGTATCTATTCCTTCATTCTACTTTTTTCCTTCTATTTACTATCATCAAACATGACTTTCCAAAGGCTTTCCTGCCCATTTATCCCCCAAACTAGATCATCTCAGTGGATATCTACAGGTCTTGCCACGCTAGGATTCAAAAAATTGTAAGACATGTAAGTCATCCTCTGTTTATCCTTAAACTCATTCTGGAGGCTCAAGAAGGTTATAACTCTCAATTTAAAAACTGCTGTGACTAACAACTCCAAATCTCTTACCATATTCAGCAAGAGTTCATTAACAAGTAAACTCAAGGCCTGACAGGTTATTGCTTTTACACAAATGAGCTTATTAACCAGCACAGTTAACAATATATTTGGTAGGCACTGAGCATTTCCTTAAGGAAGCTCCTAAATAACCTAATCATCGAAATTAATAGATTTCTATTGAACTGTTTACATGTTATTACTGGTAAATCTCATTAGCTAGTCAATGAACATGTTAAATTATCAAAACAAATAACCTGAACTAAACATAACAATTGTATGTTGCATACACGCTCTCTTCATTTTAACTGGGTACTTTCAGTTAATAAAAATATTTTCAATCCTATGTCTTGCTAATCTGTAACAAATTGCTTCTTTATTTTCTATACTGTATCTGCACATTCACAAAATGCTCTCCAGATACTCTTGTTTTTGCTTTATTATTCCTTAAAAAATACACTGGCATTAACTTTGGCATTTTGTTACTTCATTCCTTCAGCCAACATTTATCAAGCACTTCTTTGGGCTGAGCACTGGGTATCTCTTCCCTGAACAACCGTAGTCACCTCCTCACTTGTTCACCCACAGTAACCTTGAATCTTCCAAACTATTTTCCACACTGAAGCCTGAGGCTGAGGCTTCCCAAGGCTCTTAGGACAAGACCAAAATGCTTCTTTTGGCCACAAGGCTCTTCATGGTCTGGCCTCTACCTGTCTTTCCAGCATCATTTAGAACCACATTTTCCCTCACTCTCTGTACTTCAATCACGACCGTGTTCTTTCAAATCCTCACGCTTGCCAGGTATTCTCCTACCCCCTGGTCTGTGAAGATGTTATCTGTTTTGTGTCCAACACCCTTCCATTACCCTTCATGAATCAACTGCTAATCATCTTTCAAAATTCAGATCAAGTACCACCTCATTAGCAAACTCTCAGCTGACCTTTCTGAGTGGGTCAATTATCCCTAGTATGTGCTCTCAACACACCCTTTGTCTAAATGATCACATTTTTAATGCCAAATTTATTGCTGTGATAATTTAATGTCTGTCTCCCCTACTAGACTCAGAAGTCCAGAAGTCAAGATCACCATTTTATCTCCACTTAAAAGTGTAACGATGGGCACAAGCAGCTCTCAACAAATATGTATTGAATTAATGAATAAACGATAAATATCAGGACATTTGAAATTTCTGTATGATTAAAGAAAACAAAAACAAAGCTCTGCACAAAATGGCAGACTGGGTATGGTGGAAATCTGTCATTTGTGGCAGCCCAAACACCTCCGGACACCCTCCATTGTAATAGTTCTCCATATTGTTGATCCTCACGTTTCTCAAGATGAATCCAAAATCTCTATTTCCCAGAATCCCATTCTTTTAGCATGTAGACTTATATCTAGTTTCCATCAAACAGATGTACCAATGAGAGACTTGGAAGGCAGATTTGAAGATAATGAGGCACCAGGCTCTTCTGGCAAAAACAATTGCAGAGGCATTTGATATTCCACACCATACATAATGGGTGTTCTGATACTGGATCCTGGCTTTGTTGGTGTTGAGGAACACGGAGAGGCAGCAGTGGGATTTCTACAAGGCTGAGCTGAGCGGAGTTTGGGCATTTCTCTTAGCTGTGTTACTTCTGACTGTACAGCCTTCACTAAAGATGGTTTACTGACACTCTTAGAAACTGCATGAGCTAACTAATTCCTTTCAGCTTCAGCTAGCCGGAATAGATTTCTTTTGTCTAGCCAGAAACCCTAAACTGATACCCCTGAAGAAAATATTTGCAATGTGTCCATAGCAAACAAAAGATTTCCATAAAAAAAGCTCACACAAATCTAATTTATAAGCAACTCAAAAGAATTCACAGAAGCACACTGGCCAATAAACAAATGAAAACATGCTCAGCCTTATGTATGATCAGGGAAATACAAATTAAATAAGTCATGGAATATTGTTTTTTATCTATGAGACTGAGAAATACAAATAAAGATTAAAATATCCATCATAAAAAGGGATGCAGAGAAATGGGTGCTTTCATTAATTATTGGAAGGAGAGAGGGTGTATAGTCATATATTTAAGCATTCTCATTAAGGTAGAAACAAGAAAGTTACACACTATAGTCAATATTATTTAAAATTGTTCTGGAAGATCTAGACAATGTGATAAGACTAGAAAAATGAGTAAGAAGTATCAATGTTGGACACCAATAATTTTGATATGTTTCACTTGCATATGATATAATTTTCTACCTAGAAGAGTCAGGACAATCAAGTATTCTAATTATTTAGTGAGGTAGCCATATATAAGGTAAAAAATACAAAAAACAAAAATCAGCCTTTTTTATAATTCAGAAATAATTAGAAACTATAATGAAAAAACTCCATATCCAAAAGCAATGGAAGTCACTATAACACATAGAAAAGATTGTGAGATAAAAGTATACAAAGCCTCATGAAAAACAATCTATAAAAATGTACTATAGACATTAAGAAGAAAATTTAGATTTATAACACAAAGGCAAAGATATGCTTTTGGATATTTATTGTATCAATGTTCATGTAACCAAAAAATATAGGAAACAAATGTCCATCTATAGGAAATACAATTGGCATTGTGATACATCGATACAATGAATCCTCTCCAAAAGAAAACAAAAAACAAACAAACAAAAACCTGTTAAAAAGAATGAAATAGAAACTCAAAGAAACAGAGAGTAGAGTGGTGGTTACCAAGGGCTAGGGAGTGAGGAGTGGGGTAAAATAGGAGATGTTGGTCAAAAGGTACAAACTTCCAATCATGAGAGGAGTAAGTTTTATGGATCTATTGTACAACATGGTGACTATAACTAATAATAAGGTATTGTATACTTGAAAGTTGCTAAGTGAGTATGTCTAAATGTTCTCACCACAAAAAAGATATGGTAATTATGTGACTTGATGGAGGTGTTAGCTAATACTACAGTGGCAATCATTCTGCAATATATAAGTGTATCAAATCAATGCAGTGTACACCTTAAACTTACATAATGTTCTATGTCAATTATATCTGAAGGGGGAAAAAAGAATAAGGTAGTTCTATAAGTACTGGCATGAAAACTCACCAGCCAAATTTTGGTTATTTTTTTTAAGATGTAGAACAAAATGTGATCCAGTTTTTTGTTTAAAAAATATGCTTGATTGTATATATAAAAAATACAGACACAGTTCCATAAAGATATTGTATCGGCCACCTCTTGTGCACACCTTCAATCATCCCATCACCTACAAGCTCTTCCTATAGCCCCTGCTGCTTCCACACAGGTTTTGACCAGCCTTACACAGGTACAAGGTGACCAGACCTCATTATAGTCCACATCAGGTACACCTAAGCTTCCTGCCCAAGGGTGAATTCTAAGAAGCATTTCCTATGGCTCCTTAGAATCTCAGGGAGCAAAGGGGACAAGAGAGAAACTTTCACTTTTTGCTTTGCACACTGTGTATGATTTAAATTTATTATCTTTTTAAAAAGCATCCACTTTTTTTTTTAACATCTTTATTGGAGTATAATTGCTTTACAATGGTGTTAGTTTCTGCTGTATCACAAAGTGAATCAGCTATATGCATACGTATATCCCCACATCTCCTCCCTCTTGCGTCTCCCTCCCACCCTCCTTATGCCACCCCAATAGGTGGTCGCAAAGCACCAAGCTTAAAAAGCATTCACTTTTGTAAATGATGAAAGTGTAGAGAATCAATAGGAAAATTACAAATTCAATAAAAGGTGTGAAAAAGAGAAGAATCTAGCCAGATGGATGGCCAGGATGAACAGAAATTTTGTGGAGTTATTTATAAAGACTGAAAACACAAGAGTAGCAGGATTAGCAGGGATGATGAAGTTCAATTTTAAACATAGTGAGTTTGAGACAATAACATCCAGGTAGTAATGTAATAGTATGAAGATTATTTTTCCATGACCTAGCCATATAAAAGAAGGACTTAGTGTATTTAATCATACATAGTCTAGCTGTTAATTCTGTTCAAACAAGATTTGGTCAAAATATGAGTTTTTAAACAATAAGCAAAGTTAATTACATCATAAGATTTTTGAAGGTAAAATTTATAAAACTAAAAAATACAATTTGTTCTACTTTTACAATTTTGATCTTCTGGAGGGAGGTTTATCATTTAATTCTTAAGCATGATTGTCACTTGATATAGTATCTGAAACCACTGCACTATATTGTATGGTTTAAGTACAGTGAAGTTATTCTACTCAGTTGTTGAGGCAAGGCTTCCAAGCCTGGACTTCGAGTATTTATCCACTCAGTTTGACCCCAAACACCTATTCCCTTTACTCCAATTACCCAGATGTTATCATTTTCTATGTGTGCCGTGAAGTGAAAAGTTCGAACTCACTGGATTAAAATAGTTACAATAAATAAATAAATAAATATTATTTGTTTTATGAACCCACTCAAAATATTTTTCCATTAGTTCGAATAGCATATCAAAAATGTTATTTGGGGGGCTTCCCTGGTGGCGCAGTGGTTAAGAGTCCGCCTGCCGATGCAGGGGACACAGGTTCGTGCCCCGGTCCGAGAAGATCCCGCATGCCGCAGAGCGGCTGGGCCCGTGAGCCATGGCCGCTGAGCCTGCACGTCTGGAGCCTGTGCTCCGCAATGGGAGAGGCCACAGCAGTGAGAGGCCCGCATACCGCAAAAAAAAAAAAAAAAAAATGTTATTTCGGTACCAAATAAAATATGAGGCATATATCCCACCCCACACCTACTACTTTTTTATCTATTATTTTGTAGAAAAAAATATAAACATGTATTTTTCCAACATAGTACTCCACAGGATCATGGGACAGGGACGATGGTATGCAAAAGATCCCCCTTGCTGGTCTTTCCTTTGTCACCCTTTATTTCAGCTAAACTAAAATTAACTTTTCTTTTCCCATCTACTTAACAGTACAACCTTGCTTTGGTGAGTCAAAGAAAAACATATCATAATTAAAACTCATGTTGACATGACTAAATGCTGGGCATGTATTAAAGTCATTTGGGCCAAAATAGTTCTTTGTAAATGGCGAAAAGAGTCAAGCATAGTTTTAGTCCTTCCTGCCCTACAAACTAGGCCATCACCACCACCTCCTTTCTAGATACCTAGCGAACCTCAAATTCCTTCTGCTCCAGCCCATCACAATAAATCCTCAAGACATTACCTAGTAAACTCCTTTAAAACAAGATATAAACTTGTGATAATCTCAATAACTATCTCTCCCAAGTATACATATATTTTTATAAGAGAAAAACCTTTAAAAATGTTTCAGATATTAGTATCACATTGATCAAGTATTCTAGGCAGGAGAAATCTTTTCAAATCCTCGAATTTATACTAGTTAGGTAGCTAGCTGACCCATGCATTATTCCTACAACCGTCTATGTGTAGGTTAAGACTTGGAGAGTAAAAATACAATGTGATGGAAGAAGGAACTATTATTTTCTTCAAAGGGAAAATGAATTTGTGCCTAACTAGCTGTTCCTCTTGAATTAGCTAGCCTCCTATCATTCCTGGTCTGGTTACTTTTCCCCATGTCCCAAAGCCCCAATCCTAAAGTCAACAACATCACCCAGATTTGGACATTGGGTACTTTTTTTTTTTTTTTTTGCGATATGCGGGCCTCTCACTGTTGTGGCTTCTCCCGTTGCGGAGCACAGGCTCCGGATGCGCAGGCTCAGCGGCTATGGCTCACGGGCCCAGCCGCTCCGTGGCATGTGGGATCTTCCCGGACCAGGGCACGAACCCGTGTCCCCTGCATCGGCAGGCGGACTCTCAACCGCTGCACCACCAGGGAAGCCCTGGGTACTTTTTTAACATAGAAATAAAACAGTAAGTAGGACCACTAGTCACCATGTCTGCAAGAGAACTGAAAAACTAATATATACTTCCTTGCTCCACAGCTTGACCACCACTGTTTTCCAAAAAAGGATTATAAATATTCTATTTTTCACATTCAACAACCGTGAAAATCAAGATACGCATTTAGTGCTATTTCTCTCTGAAATATACCACTCTTTACATAGAGCTATGCATAGAGGAGTGAGACATATAAAGTTTCTGTCCCTTGCACACAGGTTAGCAGAAGACAGAGATGAGGTTTTGACTCATGGCCATTGAACAGCACCTGTCAAGGGTGACTGAGAATCAGAAAAGACAGGCGAACAGCTAAATTTACTAACTCAAATCCTAACCCAATTTGTAGTCAACCTAGATAGAATATTTTTCAAGAAAAAAGGTAATATATCATACAAACTGTTCAAATACCAAGTTTCGGACTGTGAGTTCTGTTTCCCCTATAACTGTGAACTGCCTTCAATAGTCTTTACAATGAGGGAGACAGGGAGACGCTTGACTTTCCACGACTTGGGCTTCTACTGGGTGAGTGAGACCTCCACTCCACATCCCTCCACCCAGAAGAAACAGTCAGAGTAACAATTTTACTCCAGCCCCTTACTGCTTCCTCCATATGAGGAGTTTTCCACACAAGGAGGTCCCAAGATCTAGACTTGGAAATGAGGAGAAAAGTAGTAGGAGTCACATTCTGCCTTTGGATCCAAGCTGCACGTTCCCGTCCAATTTGAACTCTAATAAAGTTGCCGTTCTTTCACTCTCACTTGGATAAGAGATGAATAATTATGTTCTCCAACACACTTCTAAACTGGAGTAAATAAAAGATAATTCAAGCTTTCAGTTTTACACTTTTGATTCACCAATCATTACAATTTTTTTTTTGAAAAAACACCTTCTAAAGATCATCAAATATTTTAAGCTATAAAAATAAGTCCAGAGTTCCCAATTCTCTGACCAAACTTATTCAAGATGCAAGAAAATCTGCTCTGCTAGGAGGCTGCCCTCCTCTAAGCTCAGCGATGATGCAAAACACATCTGCGGTCACTAAAACCACTTTCAAATTGAATCGCCTGATGTTTGTAAAGAGCAATGCCTTTAAAATGTCATAAGAGCTATAAAAAAACTGGAGAAAACTGTTTATTCCAAACAAATATTTTCACTTCGTCCACAGCAAATGTTTCTGTTTAATTCAAAGACCCTGAATTGGAACAGCGCACAGGCCAAGGTTACCTCTCATGTAATAAAATGTTAGACTGAAAAAAAGAGGCTAACCAGGGAGCTTCATGTGAACTTTGATTCCATAAATCAGTCACTGGATTCAACAACCTCACTGCAGTTTAGTGGAAACTAAAGGCAGGTAATCTCCTAAAACCAAAAATAAGAAATAAGGGGAAAAGCATGTCAAGTCTCAAGGCCCCCAACACCCTCCCCATTACCCCTGGCGCTCCCCACCACCACCCCCTCTTCCCCACCACCATCCTAACCCTCGCACTGAGACCCTCTCTTCCTCATCTTTAGCCTCAGACTCCACTCAGGCACACAAAGGGAATTCTTCACAGGATTTACCCCTCTGCTTTCTCTTTCTTTCAGATCATTTAGCTGACCTAAAATTCACAGTTGGTGAGAATGTTTGAAAAACTCCTTATCGGGTAAAGTACTACTAACCTAATCCTGGGTAATAATAAAACATTTTTAATATCAGGCTGATTTAACACAGTAAATGGTCTGCATATTGAAAGAATGAATGAGCAATTCTCCCTTAATTAAAATAGGCAAGCATTTATCCCCAAGGTTCTTGTAATAAAAGCAAAGTATTAACTAATATGAAAGGTTGTCTGTAGTTGTTTCATTTCTTTTCCAAGATGCACCATTAAAGAAATATCATATTATCATTTATATGTGGAATCTAAAAAAAAAAAAAAAAAAGATACAAATGAACTTATTTACAAAGTACAAATAGACTCACAGACATAGAAAACAAACTTATGGTTACCAGAAGGGAAAGGTTGGGGGGAAGCGGGGGAGGGATAAATTAGGAATTTGGGAATAACATAATATACACACTACTATATATAAAATAAACAACAAGGACCTACTGTATAGCACAGGAAACTATACTCAATATTTTGTAATAACCTATTCTTTTTCAGATTATTTTCCCACATAGGTTATCACAAAATATATCACAAGATCTTCCCTGCAATTGCCAATTTTTTTAATATATAAAATCTTAGTTTTACTATCAACTGTTGATTAGAAGAAACTTCTCTGTACTTCAGCAACTAATCTGCAAAATGGGGACAGACCTTGTCCAGGTGATGCATTTCAGGTGCATGTATAAGGACAAATATAAAAATAAGAGGCTTAATTCTTCCTACTGCAAATAAGAGAAGAAATTTCCTTTCCCTCCTTTTCTCTCTGAGCATTTAATTTAGAAAATTTGTTACTGTAAGTACTTTCTTCTCTGTTTGAAGTGTATACAAATCCTCTTGAAAACTAGATAGGCTTTTCGTCAGCTTTGTGACCTAGGAATATCTTTCTCTAGGACCTGGGAGCCATCTCTTTGAAATGCAAATATCAAGAGAGATAGCACCCCTATACCCCAGTTTCAGTGAGAGAGTAGAAGTCTAATTTTGGTGGGCCTGTTGCTCCAGGTACAAAACTATCTCCTGTAATAAAGATATGAGAAGTTTGGTTTTCCTCTGGATAAACCTAATTAGCTAACACAGATGGTCACCTCAATTACCAGGTGAAGTAAGGATGATCTATGTGTGACAAGTGGCGGTGTCAAGTCCTCTTGCTTGAGGACTAGTTATAGTTTATCTTGAAAAGATGCACGTAGTGGGTTGTCTTTGCTTGACTACAAAAAGGGTGAGATTTCTTTCTGTCCTTTCTAATCTGTTAGTGGATTGCCTGTGATATGTCTCACATTCTGGTTTAATAAAAGTGTTTCTTTCTCTACAACCTTTGTGGAAAGGATTTCCAGGTTGGGAGAAGATTTTGATTTAAATTCTGTTTCCCCAACACATGGGAAGAGCCATGGACAAACCCTCCAAGTGGCACATAGTTATGGCCAGTGTGGGGTCCCAAAAAGAGTGAAATAACACACATGAGCAACTGAATTGACCATGTGGCTTCATTGCCTCATTTTAATAATCAACCCAACCAAATATTAGATGCATGTTCAATACTCAGTAAAGTCCTATTGATTGTTGAGACATGCTATTTTAAGAGTGCCCCTATTCCTAAATTTACTGGCTTTTGTTTTATTTATCTCTAATTAACCAGTCATCCCCTATAATGGCTCTCCATTAATTTCATATGTCTATCCTTAATGGAGGTCATAAACTAGTTAGGTCATAAACATTGACTAACACAAATTCACAGAAGTATTTCATTTACCTCCACTATGTTTGAAAAGGATTTGAACTTGAATGCCTTTAGGTTTATGACCCCTTCTCTAGAACATCATCCTCCTTATGGTCAAGATATTAGCTAATATTGCTTATGCCTGCTTCGTAATGGGCATTCTTAGTACTTCTCCTGCATTAATTTCCTTAATTCTCACAACTACCCTTGGATAGATCATATTAAAACCTCCAATTTACAGATGAGTTGCTGAGGCACAGAAAAGTTAGTAACCTAAGGTCATAAAATTTGTAAAATATGGAGCCAGAATTCAAACCCTATCTGACTATCTGGCTCTGAACCAATGACTTCAACAATTCCATAATGCTCCTCGTGAACAAAAACCCGAACTTTATCATGCCACCTAAGGGATGCACAATTTTCCTAATTGTTTCTCGTTTATCTAAGTCTGATTCTGTTCCTATAAGGTAAACTGGCACAGAGTTCCCCTTTAGTATATTTCTGGTTTCTAAATACTAACATAGGCTCAGATTTTGAGCCCTTAGGATACTCATTGCAGTCCTGGAAGTGATGAAGGAAGTACAAAGTCAGAGAAGCCTGTGAATAACTGTCCTGCGTTTCAGCATCTTGTTGCCCAGATATAAATTTCTTAGGCAGCCACTGAGACCCCACACTGGTTTAGAACAACAGAATGATCACCTATCTAGTGCAGTAAAAAAAGATCTGATATTTTATTCATAATGTTTCAAAGGGTAACATAATAAATCTCCGTTGCATGGTAGCACTTCTCTCTAACAATCCCTTTACCAAAATACTCAGGAAGATCCTGGAGATTAAACCAAACGGTCACTAGGGAGTGAGCGTTAACATCCATGAAGGGCAGAGTGAAGAGATGGGGCATGAAGAGCAATGTTACAATTGATACCACAGCTGTAAGCCAGGATTCACCAAGAACTATCACCACCCTGAAAGGGGGGAATAGAAAAACTCCAAAAAAGAAGACTATAAAGAGAGCTTTTCTCTGGGAAAGAAAAAGCAAGACCTTGGTGGGAAAGCCCAAGCCTGTACCTCTCATGGGTTTAGAATCAAAACATACAGTTCCTCAGAGGTGCGGAAAACTCTTGAGCTAAAAATTTAATGTAAACCTGGCACTACCCCTGAGGTGTTTGTCAGAAGCAAATGTAGGGCCATTCTGGAGTGAAGCTCCCAAAATCCAAGCCACAAGGAATTTTCACAGAAAAAAACAATCCAGACTAAAAATAATCTCACATTTTAAAATTATAAAGCTCATAAGGAAACAATTTCCCAAGACACATGAATCTTGAGACTAAGCATTAAAAATCTTTGGAGACAATTATCACCATAGAAAAAAATTATTTCCAAATCTGATCTCTTTGATGAAAGTTTAAAAAAATGCCTAATGGAAAAAAGTTGGAGTATCCCTCCCTGTGTTATCCTTACCCAACCCTAGAACTAATTCAAGTTGAACTTGAAGCTAATTCATTATTACTTAGAAATGTCTGACTCTAATCAAAGTAGGGTGTTCAGTTTCAGTTGGCACTTAGGTCAACACGATATGAAATGGAAAGTCATAAATGTTAGGACAGAGAAAATCCCCTTTGTCTTTTTCTCTGAGAAAGCTGGCATAGAATTATTTTATTTCTAATATTACTCTTTTGTTGAAGTCTTCTCAGCTTAGGCACTAAAATTTGCCATTCTCAGAAATATTTATATAAAAGTCCATGCTGTGTTTACCTTTATGTTCACTCAATAAATACTCAGTGAAAGTTTACTGTGTATTTGTTCTAGATGCTGTAGACTGGCTGCTCAAGTTAGAGGGCAAGACTGAAAATAAGTATTAGGAGTTAAACTCAGCAAAGAAATAACACCCAAGGTCAAGTCCATCACTAAATTCTCCAAGGGGTGAGTATATACAGGGAAGAGCAGAGTCTTGAGGCACAAGGCAGTGATTAAAGTTCAGGAGCAGTAGGAAAAATCTAAGCTGAAGAGAAAGAGTCACATTTCAAAGAGGAAAATGAACATAAGTTATTGAGAGATTCAAGAAAGTACAAAATTCAATGTCAGAACAACGGGAAACCAGGGCCATTGAACTTGGTGATTGGGAAATCACTGGAGATACTCATTAAACAGCAAAAATGAAGACCTTTACAAACAGGAAAAAAATGAGTGGTAAGGAAATGGCGACAATTAGTAGAAAGCATTCATTCCAGAAATTCAGCAGCAAATAAAGATGCTGACAGTTGTAGGGACAGCCACAGCTTATAAAAAGTTGCCTTTGAAGGAATGGAGTAAAATTAAATCAGTGAAAACTGATGACACTAATTCAAGAGGAGGTAACTAAAGTTACTTCCTTCAGGTATTAGAGTCAAAGATGGAGGTAGAGCACAGATGAACTGGTCTGCAAGACAGAAACAGAGACACAGACGTAGAGAACAAATGTATGGACCCCAAGGGGGGAAAGCAGGGTGGGAGGGGGTGGGATGAACTGGGAGATTGGGATTGACGTATATACACTAATATGTATAAAATAGATAACTAATAAGAACCTGCTGTATAGCACAGGGAACTCTACTTCACTTTGCTGTACAGTACAAACTAACACAACATTGTACAACAACTATATCCCAATTAAAAAAAAAAAAAGATGGAGGTAGAGGATTAACACTGAGGAGGAGAGACAGCTCTTCACTGGGCAAGCTCTCACAGATGTTAAGACATCATATGAAACAACACGGAAGCTCCTGTGAGAGGGGCTCAATCAGCACTGCAGTTCATATTCCTCTGTGGTGGAGGAGGGGAGGAGGGGAAAGCTGTGGGGAGGCCGTAAGGCTCCACAGAAGAGAGACAACAATCTGTGCGGTAGACCACAGCTGGAGGACCTTGGCTGTCTCTGAGATACTTACGAATGAATGAACGAATTAATAAATAAATAAATAAAACTAAAATAAAAAACAAAGCACCACTAAGAAGGAGTGAATCAGGTCCACTAAATTGGCTAGCAGGGTGCTCTCCCCAAATTAACTTTAGCAACTGAAAATGAGGCCTCTCATTATTTACAAAGCAAGGAAAGCTAACACAGAGCTCAGCTAGCTGGAGCTACTCCCACCCAAACAAACAAACAATCAAACACACAAACAAAAAAACAAGAAAAAAATTTCTAAAAAGCAATTATGTAACACTTCAGTAAATAAAATATTTCTTTTTTGTATATTCTTTGGAAAGTATTATCATAAGCAGTTTTACCTTTTCTTTTGCATAGAAGAAAGACCCTTAGCTAAAAACGCTTCTACAAAATTTGGATGTCAGTTTCAAGGTGAGGAAGAGGGAGCACGAGAGTATGTGCTTGGGTAAGGAAACTAAATCTGCAAGAATGACATGAGGCCCAAGGAGAGGCTCTTCACACACGGCCCTGAGTGAGAGCAAAACTCAGCGTCTAGTAGCACCGAGGATTCACTTGCAATAATTAGTAGAACATGCAAAGGGTCATCGATGATTAAATAATGATTTTTCGTAGGACAATTATGAGGAAGCTCGTTGTGTGTAAATATGACTATAATGCAGATTTAAAAAACTAAAGTATATCAAAGCTTTATCCCTGCTCATTTTTAAAAATTCTAACTCAGGTTAATCTCTCCTACACACTGAGTCATTTCTGAGCCATTAGTTGCAAATGTCAAGTCTTTTAACATAGACAAAAGAACCCTGTCTGTTACTGATATCTAGACAATATTATTTTGTGCCAGGGCACATAAGTTTACTTGTTTTGTTTTGTTGTGGTTGTTTTGAAATACAAGGGCAGGTTTTCAAGAAATACTCACTGGAGAACAAACCAATGCTTCCTAAAAACAACAAAAACTTGGGTTGCTCTCTACAGGCAGTGACTTATTTATTTTATCCACATTTGCCAGCTTGAAGCTGAATATTTTATATCCACCTGCTCAGGTGAAAAATCAGCAACACTTATTCCATTGAGACTCAGAGATAAAAAGCAATTTGATAAGTTTACCATATACTCAATCACCAGCTTTTAGCTCTGTTTGGTATTTTTGAAAAGTCTGATATGCTAGTTAGCAAAGCACAACACAGATTCAACAATGCCCCAGATTGTCTTTATGATTTTTTGTTCTCTATTTATTTATTTAATGGCTTTTTATAACTGTGCCCATTCTTGAAGCTTTGAGGCACACACAGATATGTATGTATACCCACACACACAAATTTTCAGCAAATAACTGCAATGACATCAAAGAGAAAAATTAACAAGATTAAAAAAAAAGCATTCTTGCATTACCTTTCCATCTACATAGGCTCTATAGAAAAAGCAGTATTTCAAGTTCAACTGGAATCCCATGGACACAGCCTTAGGATACTATTATTGCATAAAAAAGACAGGTCATCTCTAAAAAGACAGAAACATAGGCTCAAGGATTCCCTCTTCTGCGAAAACTTCCCTAACCACATTGCAAAAAAACGAACCATTAGAACTTGCATAATTACCAAGGATAATCTCCTTTGGGGAGACTCTTTTTTTAGTTTAACAATCCTTGGCATTTCATTTAAGTTTCTATAAGTCATTAAAATACTAATTTTTATCTTGGTTTTACTGTTATTACTAGTATAGAAATTCTAGGAAATATTAAAAGGTCATTTTTCCTCTTTTTTCCCTGTGTAGGGGTCCCCAAGACCACACCCAGATTCACTAGGAAGTCTCAGGACTCAGCATACAGCTGTGTTCATGACTAATGCTTATTAAAGCAAAAGGTTACAAAACAAAACCAGCAAAGGGAAAAAGCCCATGTAACAAAGTCCAAAGGAAACCAGGTACAATCTTCTAAGAGTTCTGTCCCAGTGGAGTCGTACAGGACTTAATTCCACTAGCATCAAATTATGACAACACATATGCAGTGTTGTCCACCAGAGAAGCTCTTGAGACTCCATGCCCAAGGCTTTATGGGAGACTGGTCGCATGCTCCCGGAAGTAAAGCAGGTGTTCTGCATAAACCATACTGTTTGCACAAACAGACTGGGCACAGAGAGCCACTCTTTTATTAGGTAGGGAATAATGGGAACATTCCAGAAATCCAAGTTCCCAAATACCAGCCAAGAGACAACCCTGTAAACAGTCCTTTCTAAGGACCGTAGCCTCAGGCCTGCTATGTTAACGCTTTTCTGCCCATACCCTTAGAGATGGGATGGCCACAGTTTTGTGTCTGAAGCTGGAACCCTGTGGAAAACTTCAAGCTTTGAGGTGGGGTGGGGTGGGGGGGGAGATGTAGATTCATGGAAGAGTATTAAACTAGATTTTCTTTGAGGAAGAAGAGATGACAGTATTGAATGAAAAAGGAACAACAGCCCAGTGTGTCTTTTCTGAGATGAAGACAAAAATGAGGATGGCCTTTTAGCAAGTAGCAGGGTCCAATGTCCATCTCCAACACAGGATTGAGTATGGTAGCATTTTTCTTGAGGGCAGGTGATACATATGGTTACCTTGCAATCTAAATATTAAGGGCTTAACTTTAAAAACCAAATCAAAAGAAACTTGATTATTCCAGGAATGCAAGGATTCTTCAATATACGCAAATCTATCAATGTGATAAACCATATTAACAAACTGAAGGAGAAAAACCATATGATCATCTCAATAGATGCAGAGAAAGCTTTTGACAAAATTCAACACCCATTTATGATAAAAACCCTGCAGAAAGTAGGCATAGAGGGAACTTTCCTCAACATGATAAAGGCCATATATGACAAGCCCACAGCAAACATCATCCTCAATGGTGAAAAATTGAAAGCATTTCCACTAAGATCAGGAACAAGACAAGGTTGCCCACTCTCACCACTCTTATTCAACATAGTTTTGGAAGTTTTAGCAACAGCAATCAGAGAAGAAAAGGAAATAAAAGGAATCCAAATCGGAAAAGAAGAAGTAAAGCTGTCACTGTTTGCAGATGACATGATCCTATACATAGAGAACCCTAAAGATGCTACCAGAAAACTACTAGAGCTAATCAATGAATTTGGTAAAGTGGCAGGATACAAAATTAATGCACAGAAATCTCTGGCATTCCTATATACTAATGATGAAAAATCTGAAAGTGAAATCAAGAAAACACTCCCATTTACCATTGCAACAAAAAGAATAAAATATCTAGGAATAAACCTACCTAAGGAGACAAAAGACCTGTATGCAGAAAATTATAAGACACTGATGAAAGAAATTAAAGATGATACAAATAGATGGAGAGATATACCATGTTCTTGGATTGGAAGAATCAACATTGTGAAAATGACTCTACTACCCAAAGCAATCTATAGATTCAATGCGATCCCTATCAAACTACCACTGGCATTTTTCACAGAACTAGAACAAAAAATTTCACAATTTGTATGGAAACACAAAAGACCCTGAATAGCCAAAGCAATCTTGAGAACGAAAGAAGGAACTGGAGGAATCAGGCTCCCTGACTTCAGACTATACTACAAAGCTACAGTTATCAAGACGGTATGGTACTGGCACAAAAACAGAAAGATAGATCAATGGAACAGGATAGAAAGCCCAGAGGTAAACCCATGCACATATGGACACCTTATCTTTGATAAAGGTGGCAGTAATGTACAGTGGAGAAAGGACAGCCTCTTCAATAAGTGGTGCTGGGAAAACTGGACAGGTACATGTAAAAGTATGAGGTTAGAACACTCCCTAACACCATACACAAAAATAAGCTCAAAATGGATTAAAGACCTAAATGTAAGGCCAGAAACTATCAAACTCTTAAGAGGAAAGCATAGGCAGAACACCTTATGACATAAATCACAGCAAGATCCTTTTTGACCCACCTCCTAGAGAAATGGAAATAAAAACAAAAATAAACAAATGGGACCTAATGAAACTTCAAAGCTTTTGCACAGCAAAGGAAACCAGAAACAAGACCAAAAGACAACCCTCAGAATGGGAGAAAATATTTGCAAATGAAGCAACCGACAAAGGATTAATCTCCAAAATTTACAAGCAGCTCATGCAGCTCAATAACAAGAAAACAAACAACCCAATCCAAAAATGGGCAGAAGACCTAAATAGACATTTCTCCAAAGAAGATATACAGACTGCCAACAAACACATGAAAGAATGCTCAACATCATTAATCATTAGAGAAATGCAAATCAAAACTACAATGAGATATCATCTCACACCAGTCAGAATGGCCATCATCAAAAAATCTAGAAACAATAAATGCTGGAGAGGGTGTGGAGA
>NW_020837948.1:19081452-19215758 GCF_003676395.1 Aethalodelphis obliquidens
CAGCCACTATGGAGAACAGTATGGAGGTTCCTTAAAAAACTACAAATAGAACTACCATATGACCCAGCAATCCCATTACTGGGCATATACCCTGAGAAAACCAAAATTCAAAAAGAGTCATGTACCAAAATGTTCATTGCAGCTCTATTTACAATAGCCCGGAGATGGAAACAACCTAAGTGCCCGTCATCGGATGAATGGATAAAGAAGATGTGGCACATATATACAATGGAATATTACTCAGCCATAAAAAGAAACGAAATTGAGCTATTTGTAATGAGGTGGATAGACCTAGAGTCTGTCATACAGAGTGAAGTAAGTCAGAAAGAAAAAGACAAATACCGTATGCTAACACATATATATGGAATTTAAGAAAAAAAATGTCATGAAAAACCTAGGGGTAAAGCAGGAATAAAGACGCAGACATCCTAGAGAACGGACTTGAGGTTATGGGGAGGGGGAAGGGTGAGCTGTGACAGGGCGAGAGAGAGTCATGGGCATATACACACTAACAAACGTAGTAAGGTAGATAGCTGGTGGGAAGCAGCCGCATGGCACAGGGATATTGGCCCGGTGCTTTGTGACAGCCTGGAGGGGTGGGATGGGGAGGGTGGGAGGGAGGGAGACGCAACAGGGAGGACATATGGGAACATGTGTTTATGTATGACTGATTCACTTTGTTGTAAAGCGGAAGCTAACACACCATTGTAAAGCAATTATACCCCAATAAAGATGTTAAAAAAAAAAAAAAAAAAAGAAACGAGCATATTCTTGGCAAAAAAGAGCAGAAATACCTCATGCTCTTGTGGACTTGAAATTCAAAGACCCAAGTGACAGACTTGATATACTGAAGACCCATGTCCAGGTTTTCTGAGTTGTATTATTTTTCTGGGGTTCATATATGACTCCCAGGAAAATAATCCTCCCCTTCATACCATCAACCCCACCAAAACATTTTTTTAAAAATTTTGTTCTACCAAAGGAGATTCAAAGAGAATCCTTGAATTCCTTTTCTTTTTTCTTTTTTTTTGTTTGCACAGGCTCCAGACGTGCAGGCTCAGCGGCCATGGCTCACAGACCCAGCTGCTCCGCGGCATGTGGGATCTTCCCAGACCGGGGCACGAACCCGCGTCCCCTGCATCGGCAGGCGGACTCTCAACCACTGCGCCACCAGGGAAGCCCTGAACTCCTTTTCTTTGAGAATGTTTTCTTTTAAAAGAAAAGGAAATTGATATTGGTCATCTAGCCAGAGTTAATTTTTATATGAACGTAAGAAATACAATTATGTGATTCTCTTTGAATCTCCTTCGGTAGAACAAAATCATTCCAGTTAAACACGTAATTACGTGGAAACTTCATGAGGAAGTACTACCAACTTATTTACTGATGAAGAAACTGAGGCTTAGAAAGAAAGACTGAGCAACGTGCTTGAGTTCCTAGAACTAGGTATTAGTAGAACCAGAGCTCAACCCCATTCTTGATGCCTTCAGAAGCTATTCATGTGACAACAGTACTACAGTACAGTGTACTTTTTTTTAACATACACCCTAATAGAATTTAGAAAAAAATGGGCATGACTCATACATACATTTAAGATGACATCTATTTTTCACTATAATTCAAGTAATTATAAGGGATGAAATGCCCTATGTATTATATTGACACCACATTTATGATTGTATTATTCTTTAAAATATACCCAATGGAATATAAATGTGACTGCAATTTGATCATCATCCATTTGACGAATTAATGAATACTTTTGTAACAGTTGGAAGTTTTAAATCACTCCTCTTTTTCTTTGACATGTATTCCATTCAACGTCACCAACAGAATTTTATCCTAACGTAATAATTTTTATGCTTAAACATCTTTCATGGATCATTTTATCCTACTCCATAATAAAAATATAAGGTTCTAGTAATGGATAGTTGTTACCGCCATGGAATGCTAGGAAGTAAAAAAAAAAATTTTTCCTGAATGGCCAGTTTCTTGTTTAGAATGACTTTTCTTAGATAAAACTGTTGCTTTTTTAAGGAAACATTACCATTACACTCACTTTCTCAGCACCAACGCCAAGATTTCAAATCATCCTTTTGCTTGCAAGCCTAAGGGTTTCTGCACCCAAAACAAAGCAACACTTTAAGGTTGCAGTGGGTGAGAGGTTTCTGTTTCTCTACAGTGAAAGAAAAGGCTATTGTGAAAGGTACACAAGATGAGAGGCCACAGCCCCACGCACACACCTTGACCGCAATCACACCACTTTAGGGCAGACCAACTGAAGAATAAAATAAAAAAGAGAGTTGAGAAGTTAACAGTGAATTGTCTTAAAATAATCTGAGGGCCCAAATGCCCCCGGGAAAATCTTCACAACCCTCTGGGAGTACATGTACCCTTGTTTGAAGAAACATCCTACCTATATGCTAGCTTTAAATACTGAGATATTACGTTGTAGTTCTTGGGCTAATTATATTTCCTCCACCTTGAGTGTAAAATGGTTCAGAAAGAAGTTGTGTCTTCTTTATCTTCTTTAGCAATGTCCTATAGTACCTAACATGGCATTTACTACATAGTACATGCTAATTAAATATTTGTTGGATGAATAAATGAATGCTATTACAAAGTAAACAAAATGTATTTGAATGTCATACATTAATGAGTTAAAGCAGATTACAAATAGTATTTTTAGTAGGATCTCACTTTGGTCAAAAGAAGTATGTACGAATATGTATACATCTGTATTGGCAGATATTTCTAGGTGGCTGAATTTTTGGCCACTTTTTTTTTGTAATCTCTATTTTCTGGTTTATCTACAACTGACTTACTTAAGCTTTATAACATTTCATAAAATGCACAAACAAAGCGATAAGTAGAAAAGATAGAACAACATCTGTTTAGGGAGTAATGTCCTGGAAACAGATGCACGCTGTCCTCAGCCCCAACAAAGGAAAACTGTTGGTTAACAAAGAATATTATGTCCTCTCTCCCTGATTTTCAGACAAACCATCATGGTCTTGAGAGGGGTCTGGGCATAGTTAAATGACAACCCACACTCAAATGCACAGAAACTCTGGCAGGCATTTTACTCATGTTCAAGAAGTAGCTTTTTTAAAGAACATCTGCCTTATTGGTTAAAACACTGAGGAAATTTGTATTTCTCAGATTAAAAAATCCAGTAAATTTTCTACAACCACTTGGCTATAACAAGGAAAACACTTTAAGTTAGAAATGCTCCTAGCATATTGATCAGGAAAGAAAATGGATTTATCGTTAGATGCACAAAGACCAAATATTCTCAATTTCACACTATTGTATTCTTTTTAATAATGTGAATTTGGTAAACATATAACTAAACATTATTTACTGTTGATGAGTTTGAAGGATTTTTCATATAAATAAATTCACAAATCAAAAAAAATTTAATTGAATCAATAATAGTCACATATTAAGGTAAATATGACATTAATATTTATCTCTTTTCAAACTACTTCTGAATTTACATTATTTTAGACATTTAGGAAATTAACAGCTAAAAATATTCTGACATAGCTCAAAATTGATTGGTTTTTTTGTTGCTGCCATTATTATTTTCCAGTTTGAGCAGATAGATTCTGCAACAAACTGAATGTTTATGACCCCCCAAAATTCATATGTTGAAACTTAACCCTCAGTGTTATTATAACAAAGAATATGACCTCTTCTAACCTCTCCTCAATTCACAAAGTAAGAAATAGAACATAAAAATAGGAAAATAAAGCATAAGGAATGGAAACTACAGAAGGGTGTCATTACATGTCAAATCTTTCTAAACTTTCAACTAAAATTTCTACTAGATACATCACAGGTAGGACTATGGAAGAAGGGCTGAATCACATCCTCTCTCATGTCCAGGAGAAAGAAGACTGAGAAGCCCAGGAGGTGAGTGAACAAGACCCTAGAATGAACATACTACTGCTCCTACAAGGAGAGGGGAAGCAGCTGAGATGAAAAACATAACTGGAGTTTGTCAGAAGCCACAGAAGACCTTCCTGGCCTTAGGGCTGAACTGAGAGAGGCATCTGAGCCACACCATCTCCTGGCGTATAGGTGACTATATGTTCCTTACTGCTGGTTGCCAAACTAAACATGAAGAGAAACTCTTCTAGACAGAGAAAGGCTCTCCACTGCAGCTCCATCTGAGTACTTTTGAGACAGGCCTGGGACCTGGGACCCTTTGCTGCAGTGCTGTAATGCTTGCACTCAGACACACCTCTCCTCAAGCCACAAAATACAAAGAAACTGCATGGGACTAAAAATACCTGCATGCATGCACAGTTGGGGCAAATTCTGGACCAAAAGATACAAAAAGGCAAAAAACCCAACTGCCGTTTCTGAAGAGCCGGGAGCAAAAACAACTGGGTGTCAGGATCAAAAGCAGGGTACTGCTCGTGCCCCCCTGCACTCAACATCTCCTAAGGGGTGGGCAAACCACGTAAGCCACCACTCAGGCCTGACCCCTGGACACTCCCCTACCCTCACCCCAAATAAGCAACGAGCTCATCCCACCTTGGGGAGCAAGCAAGGGAACCTGCTACTTGTTTTCACTCCCTCCTGCAGCCGGCGCAGGGGTCTCAATAAAGCCTTGCCTGAATTTCTTGTCTGGCCTCAAGTCAATTTCTATTGATTGGGGAAAGCCAAGAACCCTGGTCGGTATCACTTTGATCAATGCCTTACCTCCCTGCATCCCACCACCACACAGGAACCTTGGCTTCTGGATTTCTGATCTAGAAAATTAATTGACAATGTGAAATTCCATCTTCATTTTCATCTAGGCATGCAGTACACAGAAATGGACATGGATTTCTTACCAAACTCACTTCATCTGCCACTATGAACAAATGTAGACTTCCTTCTGTAAGGATAAATAAATAAATAAATAAATAAATAAATCTTAAGTTATGTGAAGCAGTTCAAATGAGAGATGACTCTGCAGAATCAGAATTAATAAGTTCCTGATTAATAAATTCAAGAAACCACTAATATATTTTTTATTGATTATCCATATAGCACAGGGAACTCTGGTCAATATTATGTAACAAATGGGAAAAGAATTTGAAAAAGAATAGATACATGTATATGTATAACTGAATCATTTTACTGTACACCTGAAACTAACACAACACTGTTAATCAACTATACTCCGATATAAAATAAAAAGTTAAAAATAAATAAATAATAAAATTAGAATGAAAAGAAAACATATTTTTTTAATGTTTTGTTTTCAACAAGTTTCAAGAGAACATTGCATCCATGAAACTAAATCAGATAGTCACCACAAGAAATATACATATATCTGAAATCATGTAAAACTGTACATAAATGGAAACTTTAGTGGAAAATTTAAGACTGCATGAAAGCAAACAATATATAATTAGCTACCATAAAAACAGCAAATTAGTGAGGTAGGAAACAAGTTCAAAGTTTTCTTTAAAGTTTTAAAAAAGATGAGAACAAAATAATGAAAGAAAAATAAGAGTTATGGAGAATAAAGTTGCTAAGAGAAAAATCTTAGAAGTTTTCACCACACACACACAAAGTTGTAACTATGTGCAGTGATGGATGTGTTAACTAACTTATTGTGGTAATCATTTAACAATATATATGTATTTCAAATCATCAAGTTTACAAATTAAATCCACACAATGTTATATGTCAACTTTATCTCAATAAACCTACAAAAAATAACAACAACAGACTACCTGTTAATCCATCGTTTAACTATATTGTAGTTTATTTTACTTTCTTCCTCTTTTCAGGAGATTTTACATTTTTTCATACACTCACTATTGCTAATAACTCTGTAATAAATAATCTTGTATATAAATTTCTGTATGTAGCTCTGATAATTTTATTAAGGTAAATTCCTGCCTGAGTCAGAAAAACATTTTAATTAATTTAAAATTTAAAAATAAATTTAAAAATTGTTTTCCAGTAAGACGAACTTTTTATGTTTAATCTTTGTGAATAATTTTATGTGTGTGAGATGTATATACATATATATATATATATATATGTATCTAGCTGGGTGTATCTATACATATATATATATGTATGTATCTAGCTGGGTGGGCTTGCTGGATGAGTTCCATGTTTAAGTGGGGCTCTGGGTAGGCTGCCTGGTCAGGCAGGACTGCTGACTTTGTTCTGCAGTCAGGTGAGGCCACTGGCTGGATGCCGCAATCACCCCTGGTTGGACTGGGCTGCCTACTGTGTTCACTGGCAGGGTGGTACCATTGGTTGCACTCTGTGATTGGGCAGGGCTATGAACTGGGCCCCACAATCCCTCCTGATCAGGTGGGTTACCAGGCTGTGTTTCCTAACCAAATGGTGCTGCAGATGCAGGTGGGCCCACAGGCAGGACACTGGTCAGACAGGACCTCAGGTTGTGCTGTGCAATCAGGTGAGGCTACAGGCTGTGTCCTGAAGTTGGACAGGGCCACAGACTGGGCTTAGAGATGCTATGGGCCACTGGCTGTGCTCCGCTGTTGGGCATTGTCGCTGTCCTGGCTCGCTGGTCAGAAGGTCCTCCAGCAGTATCTCGCTGTTGGGTATATACCACAGCCATTAAAGCCCATTGACTGGGGATCAAATCTGGCAGAACTGCCGACTGAACAAATGGAGCCACTGACTTGGCTCTGCAAATGGGTAGAGCCACGGGCTGGCATTTCTGCTCAGGCATGACTATAAGCAGGAATGTGTCCAGCCAGGATTTGAGCGCTGGTTGTTGTAAGCCCTGCCCCCCTTCTCTGTCTACTTCTGATCCCCAAGAGGAGAACCCCACAGGTTTTTCCGGTGATCCTCTTGAGGCGAAACCAGAGTGAGCCTTCTGGGATGCATCTCTCAACACTGGAGAAGCTGGATGTTCACCTTGGGCTCTCTTTTCCAACTGGAGAAACTGTAGACCTTGGGCGGGGGGAGTGCACTGCGCAGGTCTGGGGGAGGGACAGTGCAGTCAGAGTGTAGCCTCCACTGATCCTTTCAAAGTGGCCCTTTTGGTCTATGGCCCAGGGGGTGCTTCAGTCTCACTCCCAGGTTCTGGGATTTTCACAGTGGTGTCTGTGGATAGTTGCTTGTTGCTCATCTTGTGAGGAGAAGTGAAATCAGGAACAACCTATGTCACAATCTTGATGATGTCATCTCAAGACCTTAGGTAGTCATTTAACATAATGTTTTTGAATTATATTTATGACATTTGAAAATGCCACCATATAATGTTAAATGGAAAAGATTTTTAAACTGAAAAAATTGACGCGGAAATGCACTAAAATGTTAGCAGCACTTATCTCTGGATATTGAATTTGAGGTGTTTTTTACCTTCTTATACTAGTCACTCGGTGCTTTTCAAATTTTCCATGAAATTTGAAAAGAACATTTTTATAATCCAAATAATTTATATACATATAAAATTTGTATAAGCATAAAATGTCTTTTCAACACAGAGCAACTTCTGATTGTGTCTGTCATACTCAAAATTTCTCTCATAGAGCATCTTTAAAATATTAAATGCTCTTTTTTCCCCTATACCTATAGGTAGAACATATTGTATATTTGTAAATATTTTGTGCTCTTTTTATATACACTCGGTTAGCTCTAAGAATAAAATAGTGTTTGAGCTGCACGATTCATCTTAAAGGACAAAGAAAAATATCTTACAAGTTTAGGTACACTGAAGGGTATGTAGTGGACAAGGATTACATCCTGCTATGAATCTGGTGAGTTGAACATGGGGTAAATTACAGAATTTTCTTTCTGCACAAAGCAATTTTTCCCAAACTTAGCTTTTATTAATGTTCATACTCTTATTTTCTGTTCATTTAATGGTAAATTACCAGGTTATCTGAAAGCAATAATAAACTAACTTCTCTTTTGATTCTTCTTAAGGCAATTTATTTTAAACTACAGTTGGAAAATAAATGGGAAAGAATGCCCCTCTGCCTCTCTGAAGTACTTCTTATGTTATTGCTTTCCCTCTTCTCATTCCCCCCATCAAAACAGTGTCCCCGTCTTTCCATTAACCCTCATCACTTTAACAGCATCCCCTTTACTTCTATGAATGCAGTGGGCACCAACTACAGTGAGACGTCAGTGAACAACAGAAACATTAAGCCTTTAACCCACTATGTTAGAAAAGTCACTTACTGTCAAAAATATGATACATTTCAAATTGGAAGGCAGCCCTCTCGAACTCTACAACCCCTTACCTGCTCAGGATCCTGCTTGAATTTAGAATCAGCATCACAACTGGCATGTACCTGATTCTGATATATAACAAGCCAAACTCTCAAAAAGAGATTAAAGATATGAGAAGGCGTGTGTACACCACAATCAAACAACTATTTCACAAAGCTGTTGAGCAGAGAGAATTGACTTTTTTAAAAAGAGGCCTGCGGACATCCAGGTAGGGCTTCTGTAGGTACCCACCTGTGCCAGGGATACTGCAGGATCAGGATGAAAGGTTAATGAAAGTAATTTTCCTAGGAAGGATCCATTGATGTTAACCAATATATTAAGGAGAATATCCACTTGTCAGTCTGTGGCTTGAAACCTAGCAGCCTAGCACGTGTCTACTGATCAGCTCCTCTCTCCAACAAGAATATCTACGTTGGGAAACAACAGCTACAATGAGAACATTCACAGTGAACATACAGTCAGTGCAACGGGAAGTAGGTGGACTGGATGATCACTGGGGCATAAGAATCATCAGTCTGTGATGATCTCCACTATGAGAAACACCCACAAAGTCAACTAGTGAATGATCTCTTTCTGTGGGATCTCAGCTAAAGGAAAATTTGAGTACTTCTTGACCATTAGAATTAATTTTGTTAATTGAGCTTTAATTTACAAACAATGAATTGTATTTATTTTAAGTGTACAGCTCGATATGTTTTGATAACTTTATAAGCCCACATAAACGCCACTTTAATCAAAGAACTATACCACTATATATGAAATAGATAAACAACAAGGACCTACTATATAGAACTATATTCAATATCTTATAATAACCTATAATGGAAAAGAATCTGACAGCATTTCTATACATACACACACACGCACACACATATATATAACTGAATCACTTTGCTGTACACCTAAAACATTGTAAATCAACTATACTTCAATTAAGAAAAAAAAAAGATAACAATTCCATCATTGCTAGAAGTTTTCTCATACCCTTTCCAGTTTACTGTCCTTCCCACACAGAGGCAACCATTATTCTGATTTCTGTCACCACAGATTTGCTTTGCCAGGCCTTGAACTTCACATATATAGAATCATACTTATGTCTTCTTTGTATCTGACTTCTTTTGATCAACTTAATGTTTTCGAGATTCATCCAGTGTGTTGCTTTTATCAGTAGTTTATTTCCTTTTACTGCTAAATAATATTCTATTTTGTGGACATATATCACAATTTGTTTATCCATTTTCCTGTTGATGAATATTGGTTTTGATGCCAATATTTGGTTAGTATGAATAAAGCTTCTAAGAATATTCTTGTACAGGTCTTTCTGTAGACAAACGATTTTGTTCCTCTTGAGTAATTCTTAGGAACAGAATTGCTGGATCATAGTAGAAGTGTATATTTAACTTTAAAAGCAACTGTCAGTTTTCCAAAATAGTTGTACAATTTTACACTCCTACCAGCCATGTATGAGAGTTTCAGTAGTCCCTTATATTTGCCAATATTTGGCATTATCAGTCATTTTAATTTTAGCCATTCCAGTGGGTATATTATGGTATCTTACTGTGCTCATAATTTTCATTTCTGTGATGACTACTGACGTAGAGCCCGTTTTAAGGTGAGTATTGGCCATTCCTATATCTTCTTTTAAGAAGTATCCAAGTCCTTTGCCCATTGTTTATTCGGTTGGTTTCTTTCTCACTACTGAGTTGTAGCAATTGTCAGACATATGTATTGTGGTGGTTTCTCCCAGTCTATGGCTTGCCTTTTTATTTTACTACCAATTTTTGTTTTAACAAGAATACAATAACATTTTAATTTCTATGAAGATCCTGTTTACTACTTTTTCATTTTATAGGTAGTGTTTTTTGTGTCCTATGTGTGTCCTTTTATTTTTTAATAAACTTATATCACAAGACTATTCCCAGTTTATTAAAATATGATTGTTAATAGCTACATAGTAGTTCAGCAAAAAAAGTATTTTGTGGAAATATCAGTCATTTCAATTTTTCATCAATATAAATAATACAATTATAAATATTTTTCACAGATTTCTCTGCATGCATCTCTGATTATTTGCTTTAGACAAAATGCTATTATTGTAGATAGTGGATCAAAGGGTACATATTTTGATACCTATTGCTAAATTGGGTTTACCAATTTGTACTCCTACCAGCAGTATAGAAGAGTGCTTACTCTCAAGTTTCAAATATATGAAAATAAACATATATTTAAAATATATTTTTATATTTCTTTTATGAATCAATTTTGCCTGTCTTTTGAACATCTGGCTGGGGGGGGGCGATTCATTAACATTATTAACCTTTTGATTTTCCTATACTGTAATTTTTTAGATTCATCATTGATACTGACTTGAAGAGTTTTAAGTTTTTGTGTACACAGGGATATCAGAATTTTCCTTTATGTTTTCTGTATTAGAGTCTGTCTTTTAAAAGACATTTCCCAGAATGAAATCAGGTATACTTATGAATACGAGTGGGTCTCTTACTACCAATGGTCAGTGATGTCACCAAAGTAATGTAAAAACAGATATATACATTGATTCAACAGGAAACAACTCATATGCACTGAAACCCTTTCCAGTCACTTTACTGGATAGCTCCAATGAGACTCTCACCTGCAATGCCTGACTTCCCAAATCAATGGGGGCCATATTAGGTTCTCAGAGAGCTATCTCCCTGTACTCTGTGTTGGTCACTTGACTGCTCCCAGGCCTCTGTGACTGCCCTAGCTCCATTTCTCCCCCTGAAAACATCCTCACACTCTATGAGTAGTTTACTCAAGTCCTCTACTCATTCAGCTTGAAGTGAGCAGAAGTACAGCTTCAATAACCCACTCTGTTATGGACTGAATTGTGTCCCCCCCTAGAATTCATGATTTGAGGTCATAACCCCCAATTTGATGATATTTGGAGATAGAGCCTCTGGGAAGGTAGTTAAACTTAAACGAGGTCATAAAGGTAGGGCCTGAATCCAATAAGCTTGGTGAAGATGAAGAGACGCAGACAGCTCTCCATATTCACAGAGAGGAAAGGCCATGTGAAAACACAGCAAGAAGGCAGCGATCTACAAGCCAGGAAGAGAGACATCACCAAAAACCAAACCTGCCGGCACCTTTATCCTGGACCTTTAGCCTCCAGAACCGTAAGAAAATAAATTCCTGCTGTTTAAGCCACGCAGTCTGTGGTATATTGTTATGATAGCACTAGAAGACAAATACACTCTCCAATACAATCTCCTCTCTAAGAGCACCCTTGTTTCTTCTTATATACTCTTGATGTGGGTAATGGACTCAGAGTCACCAGATTTGTTTTGAATATCAATCATTTGAAGTTCTTCATAGACGATCCACAACCTTTCTTTAGAATACATCGTCCCTGAACACTCTTTGTCCTCAGTTTCAGAATTACAATTATGAAACTCATGAAAAAAATAGTACTTAGCTTCCTACACTATCTCAGTTCGATTCTTGGACTAATCAAAATTCACCCCTGGTGCTGAGAAGGGCCAGTCTTTTCAAAAGCCCGTGGCCACCAATATTGGATCAAAATGAGAGTCTGTCAGCAAGGAAGAAGGATGGGAATGATGTTGGGTAGACAGCCAGGAGTGCCCACAACAAGGAAGGTATTTACAGGTGGCTTTAAAAGAAAAATTTCCTCTAATCAAACTGAGCTAAAATACAGAACTCTGAAGCCAATTCTTAACCATATGTAATAGTCAAACTGTGAATAGCCTTAGGCATGTTTAGAATCAGCTTTTTGTGCACAGACATAGAAAGAAGCTTGATATTCTATGCACCTCTTCCTATCTTTTGGACTTCTGCTTTTTTCCCTTTAAATTCTCTTAACACTCCACAGCTTAAGAGGGAGAAGGAAAAGTAAAGGAAAATGAAAAGGGAGAAGCTTCTGACAAGTCTGTAGTGCCTTTGAAACGCCCATTCTTATCTATTAGAGATCATAAGAAGCAAGAAGCCACTTTCTAAGCAGCACAAGCAAGAGTAAAGCAACATCTTCTTATGAGAAGTCAGGAAGAGAAAAGAGAAGAGGAAGCCAGGAAGTCAAGCATGATGGGTATCCCCTTCTGCCCTTCTAGGCATACTCTCCACCCACTCTACCCTGACTTTTTTCCCAGCAAGCTGACCTCTACAGACGGTACCACCTGGGCCCCTTGCCCTCTGGCTTCCACATTGGTTTGCTAATGGTTGGCACTGGTAGGAGATGGAGGGTGGGAGAAGGGAGAGGTAAGGGAATTTATCCCCTGCATCCCTCCCTGGTGATGCTTGGCTGTGACTATGTTCTTGTCCCCAAGGTGGCAACTCCTATCACATGGACTCCCTCCCCTGACTGCAACTCTCCCCACCTTTTCATAGCTACCACCTCCTTTTGTCCATTCAGGTGCAGGTGTAGCATGCTTCACCAAAGAATGCTTCACGGTTCTTTGTCAGTTCCCTTAAGCCTACTGACACCATTGCAAATTGCCCCTTTGTTAAGCTGCTTTTTTACTTACCACTTTGAACTTGCCATCGGTTTGCTGCATGGACTCTGACACCTCAGATCACAAGTTCAGAAGAAGCATGTATCTAAGGCAAAGTAGATGAAAATCCTGAAACGCAAGGCAAAAAATAAATCAAGTTACCAGCAATCTGAGCACCAAACTAAAAACCTGATTCTGATGCAAGATTGCATTAAATAAGGAAACTCTACTATGCTTATTCTAAGACAAACTGAAGCCAACAAACTGATGGGAGAGAAAGGTAGTAAATTGTGACAAAAACACCAGTAGAAGGGATTGGTCACAGGGTCAGAGACGGAGTGCAGAAAAACTGACCTCCACTGATCTACAGACCACCTCTCACTCTTCTTTCTTCCAAGTCTTCCAGTCTCTATCCCCAGATTTTCTCCCACTGTATAATTTTATAACCATTCTTCTTAAGCCTTCAACTATCACTTCCAGACAGAATAATGCAAAAGGCTTTTTCTAACCTAAACTTTACTCTTCAGTTACAGCCCTAACTGCTTGGATATCCCCTGCCACTCAAAATTAACTCATCCCCAATTTATCATATCTTCATCCTCTCACAGTAACTGGCCATTCCTCTTGACCTGCCTTTATACTGGTGGCATCAACTGTCTCCTGTTCCACCACGCTCACGAGTTCAGGCATCTTTTTACTACCTTCTCCCACAAACCCCAGGTCTAAGTCTGTTGCCACACAGAAAATCCAGATGGCGAATCACTGTATATATTCTCCTGTGGGTTTCAGTCTTCCTCTCCAGCCTCATCTCTCACCTCTTCTCTTCATTATCATCATCATATTCTCATACTATAATGCATGCCTTGCCTCTACATTATTTAGTCTAATAGAAAAACCTTTGCCCAATAATCCTATCTGACACATGGCAAGTGCACTTCCTTCAAAAACTCTTCCCTCTTGTCTTTCCCCAGCCAAATGTCCTCCTCTTCTGAATATCTGACTTACACAACTCTTATAGACTTGTTCTCTAGTACGTATTACAATCATGTACTATGCATTATAATCATGTACTACTCTTATGTATTATATTATTTTGTATAATAACTATTTTGTATCATAATAATGTATTATGTATTATACTCCTGATTTTAAAATACAGAAATATTTTCTGTGATAAATTTCAATTGCTTGAAAGTAGGAAAGGTCCTATTTGCTTTATCCTCCGCAGCATCTGTCTTCAATAAATAATGTCTGAACTGCATTGTGTTGCATTGAGTTTTCTGATATGCATATCAAATTTTCAGGGAAAATTATTTCTAAAATTAAACAAAGACTATCAAAAATCCAAAAGCCGTGCCGTATATACCTCCTATATCTTGGCACAATTTTCATTTTTTAAAACATTAGAAAATAATTAAAGAAAATTAGATTAATTTCACAAACAATATTTAACTTAGAAATGTTAACCCAGTCCCTGTAACAGTGACAAGTTTGTGTCTATAGTTCACCTTAAGGGATTTGGTAACAATACATTTTTCTCTCCCAGACAAATTAAGTTATTCTAGACAAGCATGCAGTACGTTGTTAGCAAAATGTAGCTGCTTGTGTCTGCATTGCAATTTTACTAATTGGCACATATATGACGTAGAGACTGAAAAACGAATGTTGTTTTGCAAGGAGGTTTTCTGTTTTCACAAAAACACCCACTCTTGCTGATAATGAATAATTTGGACCTAAAAGTTTCCCCCAGAAAACTTTGAAAAAATCCTTTAGTTTGATCAATCTTCCTCCATGTTTTTCTGGTTATTTGGGACAGCTGCATGAAAATATGTTCTTTGATTTAGCTATTCATTTTCTTAATAACCATAATTGAGTATTAGCATTATAATTTCTTGAATAATGTTCATCAGATTCTCCTCTAATGACATCAACGCCTGTTTTCTTTTTTTCCTGCAGCTCTCACTCCGCAAGGACCATTCTCCATCGTGATATTGTTTGTAACCATATGCAGTGGACCTCTTTGTTTGCTTTTCAGTTTTGCTTTGTTCACCTATCTTCTTCATAGCCCATTCTTTTGTTTTCTTTTGGGGAAATTCCCTTCTCCACACCCTCAGTCCTTGTGGTCTGGGTTCGTGGAGCTGACTCTACCCTAAGCACCAAAAATGGGCATGTTCCAGCCGGAGAAGTCAGATCAGTTTATCTCCTGACTACGGTGTTTAGTTCACAAAGGAATAATGAATCAAGTTGAATTCACAAGAATCAGGCCAGGGACTGGTGGGAATCCTTAGAAAAGGTACTCTCTTTCCATTTGGGTTGCTAAACAGGAAAGATATAGCTTAGACATTTCTTGGTGGCGAGGCTGGGGGGGGACCTGAAGAGGAAACCAATACAGGAAAGCAGAACAAGAGGTGGAGAAAGATTTCTGACATAACTACTTGTGCACCTGGATTCACGACTTCTCTGGATTTTTAATTATGTAAGCCAGTTTTTTTTTAATTAAGCCAGTTTGTAAGTTAATAAATTCCCTCTTTTTTATATTTAAAAAAGAAACTGATTTTCTCTCCCTTGCAAATGAAAAGATTCATAGCTGGTATACCATGGGGCACCATATGCTCTTCAACCGCCTTCCTCTCTAACCAATGACCAGTGTCAGCCTGGCCTCCTCCTCTGCTCTGCAGCTGTCACTATCACGCCTCTTTCCAGGGCCTGATATATAACCTTCATCTGCAAAGTCCAGAAACACCTTTGGGCTTTATTCTAATTATCCTCAACTTCTCTCTATCTACCAGTGCACTGTGCAATGTCATTTTTCAAATGTTGATTCATCCCTGAACATGTTTTAAGTCCATCTGCTTCTTTCATATTTCCCAAAATATGCTTTAAATTTTTAAATTATTTTAAATAGAGACACAATAAAACATATAGAAGTAATTCACAGCAAACATATAAATTAATAAGGTCACTGATGGGGGCTTTGAGATCCATATTCTGCAAATCGGTGATTCTAAAATAGGCAGAGCAAGTAGCTAGTATAGGTTGAGGACTTAGAAGGCCCCCACTTGACCTCCTAACTGTACCACCTCATTTCTCTCCTAGCGCCTGTGAAACCACCATTAGTAATTTTACCATTTGATATACATATATATATCTACATATATCTAGATATAGATATAGATATACACAATGGAATATACTCATCCATACAAAAGAATGAAATAATACCATTTGCATCAACATAGGTGGACCTAGAGATTATCATACTAAGCAAAGTAAGTCAGAGAAAGACAAATACCATATGATATCACTTATATATGGAATCTAAAACATGATACAAATGAACTTATTTACAAACAGAAACAAACTCACATAGAAAACAAACTTATGGTTACAAAAGGGGAAAGGAGGAGGGGGAGGGATAAATTAGGAGTTTGGGATTAACATATACACAATACTATATATAACATAGATAAACAACAAGGTTCTACTGTATAGCACAGGGAACTATATTCAATATCTTGTAATAAACAGTAATGAAAAAATATGAAAAAGAATCTATGTATGTATAACTGAATCACTTGGCTGTACACCAGAAACTAATACAACATTGTAAATCAACTATACTTCAGTTTTTAAAAATGAAAATAAAGTAATAATAATCTTGCCATTTGATTTTTAAAAAGTGAGCTGGACAGTAAACACATTGCCCAAGTTTTGCACACTAAAAATCCAAATTTATGGCATGACATCCATGAGTATATCCATGGGAAAAAAGAGAAAATATGACAGTGTAAGAAAATCCTAGAAAATCCACTCCTCATGGGCTCTGAAAAACACCACCATTCAGTTTCATGTTGCACATGAATAAAATTTTCATTAGGTCAGACTGATCCACCTACAGAAGATCCTGATTTTCTACAAAAGATTATAAAATACTGGAATAGGAGTTGAAATAAACTGCTCTGCCTTGCTCAAAAAAAAACTGACATGTGTAAATTTTCCAAGCTTTATTTTCATCATCAAGCCTGTTGACAAGGGACATTATATTATTTGACTTTTATCTCACTATTCAGAAAGGATGATCAAAGCACCTTTAATAACAGATCAGTTTCATTAATAAAACCTCTGCTCTACTCCAATTTACATGAGCTTCATTATGAAAAGTAACTGGCCACTCTGAATTTACTGAGGAGTCAGCTAATGCTGAATATAAAAGCACAGAAAGATTTAAGAGGAAGACCTGATTCAAGGTCATGTATGTTGTAAAGAAAACTGAGTGATCCTTAAAGGGGGAAGAAAAGTTGGGCCTACTTAAAAAGCACTCAACCTGAAATTAAGCTTTAAATTTTGAATAAATAAATGTCTTGCTGGACAGAAATATCTAGTGCCCCAAACCCAATGGACACAAGAAAATGGTTTTGTGACCTTGTCACTGTCAGACATCAATGTCATAATAATTGAAAACTGGTTACTGGCTGATTTTGTCATCCCTCCTCTTGAACGTCCTATTCCAATAACTCATCTAACGTAACTGTCAGAGCTGGGGAGTGATGACAAGGCCCCCATCACAAATCTGTGATACACAGTTAAATTTAAAAGGTTCTTATTTCACATGCAATACTGAACAGACTTTTTAAGTGAATAAGATCACTGGAGCTCTCAATTCCAATACAATGTTTCTGACAGCTAGTTCAAAATGCACGTGGGTGAGGGGCTTGGGCTATACATTTTGAAAGAGCAAATGATAAGGCTATAAGATAATACTAGTACTTCTTCTTCCCCAATCACATTATGGAAAAGTGATAGTGAACAACCTTTAGAATTCCCTCCAGTTGAGAGTGTACAAATAAGAAAAGTGAATGTATTCCCTTGCTTGTATTTAGTAGTAAGGCTCAATGATGTATGTTTTGCCCTCATCGTGGAGACTGGAAATTATATATATATATGTATACACATATATATATATACATATATATATACATATAAAATACCTGAAATGTGTAAAATTTTTATATATTATATATTTAATATATAATATGTGTAATACCTGAAATATGCAAAAATTTAATATATTTTATATATATTATATATATTTTAGGACAGATTCTGAAGGTATTAAGAAGGTCTAGGAATTCAGAGGGTTCCACAGGTACATATGTGTCTGTTTTACACAGATTATTCAAATTTGACCAAAAATAACATTTTGTAGAAGGCTCTCTCCTCCAACAATCGAAATTCTATCCAATCCTGAATCCCTGTTCAAGGTCTACCTTCTCTGTGATCTTCCCTAATAAATCCAGCCCACACCCTCCCTTCTCTCTCAAATGTGATTTCTACTTCACCACCACCGTCACACATTTATTGAGTACTTACTGAAATGCAGGACCTTATTCCTGAAGTCATCAGGCTTCAGGTTCCTAAGCTTGAAACAGTTTAAAGTTTGCAGTGAAGACCGATGCAGACACACAAAAAAGTATAAGCAATCGCCCACAGTAGTTGTAGATCACGGGGTAAGTGAACACAGGAATGCGGAGGAGGATGGGGTCACAAAGGCTGCATTAGTCAGAGGGAAGAAGGGTTTATGGAGGAGGTAGACTTCACGTTTGTCCTGGACGAAGGGCCCCTCTCATACAGCCACAGCGTGAACAAGATGTAGAGGCAGAGACGGACCAACATAGGACCGATGGGAAGGTTTGGGGAACTCACACGTTCTCTTCATCTGTGGATTTATCCGTCACTAAAGGTGATCTCACCTGTGCTTGAGGGAAAACTCGCTAACCAAAGAGTGAAAGAAATGCAACAGCATGTACTTCTAAAATAATTTAGTTTAGGTAGCATTAGCAAGACAGCAAAAGGATGACAAACTACCACTGGGGTCCACACTGACTAGGGTCCATTTTTACTGGCTGTCTAAATTTGGGCCCCAAGCTCAATAACTGAGAACAAGTCCAGTTAACTCTCACATTTGAGGTAGGAGCCTTTCACTTATGAACCATAATGTAAATAGTAAAAAAGGGACTTTCCTTAAAAGTCACAATTGAATTTGAAATCCCCGGTGGGGGTTGGACTAAAGCAACATAAAAAAAAAATATTTGCAAATGAAGCAACTGACAAAGGATTAATCTCCAAAATTTATAAGCAGCTCATGCAGCTTAATAACAAAAAAACAAACAACCCAATCCAAAAATGGGCAGAAGACCTAAATAGACATTTCTCCAAAGAAGATATACAGAGTGCCAACAAACACATGAGAGAATGCTCAACATCACTAATCATGAGAGAAATGCAAATCAAAACTACAATGAGATATCATCTCACACCAGTCAGAATGGCTATCATCAAAAAATCTAGAAACAATAAATGCTGGAGAGGGTGTGGAGAAAAGGGAACACTCTTGCACTGCTGGTGGGAATGTGAATTGGTTCAGCCACTATGGAGAACAGAATGGAGGTTCCTTAAAAAGCTACAAATAGAACTACCATATGACCCAGCAATCCCACTACTGGGCATATACCCTGAGAAAACCATAATTCAAAAAGAGTCATGTACCAAAATGTTCATTGCAGCTCTATTTACAATAGCCCAGAGATGGAAACAACCTAAGTGTCCATCATCGGATGAATGGATAAAGAAGATGTGGCACATATATACAATGGAATATTACTCAGCCATAAAAAGAGACGAAATTGAGCTATTTGTAATGAGGTGGATAGACCTAGAGTCTGTCATACAGAGTGAAGTAAGTCAGAAAGAGAGAGACAAATACCGTATGCTAACACATATATATGGAATTTAAAAAAAAAAATGTCATGAAAAACCTAGGGGTGAAACAGGAATAAAGCCACAGACTTACTAGAGAATGGACTTGAGGCTATGGGGAGGGGGAAGTGTAAACGGTGACAAAGCGATAAAGAGGCATGGACATATATACACTACCAAACGTAAGGTAGATAGCTAGTGGGAAGCAGCCGCATAGCACAGGGAGATCAGCTCGGTGCTTTGTGACCGCCTGGAGGGGTGGGATAGGGAGGGTGGGAGGGAGGGAGACGCAAGAGGGAAGAGATATGGGAACATATGTATATATATAACTGATTCATTTTGTTGTGAAGCTGAAACTAACATACATTGTAAAGCAATTATACTCCAATAAAGATGTTAAAAAAAAAAAATTAATAAGACTTACTCCCAAGTGCTTACTCCCTACTGCCCTTTAACCTCTATGGAAAACATACAGAGATTCAGAGATTTATGCTTTGCTAAGAGCTATTCTGCAGAAACCCAAGTTTCCCTCCCAAAGCCCAGTGAGTCTCAATCTTGGTGGCATATTAAAGGCACCTGGAGAGCTGTTAAAACCCACTAAACACAGTATCTACCTGGTCCACTAACTCAGAATCTTCAAGGGTGGAGCCCAGACAGGCTATCTTCCCGTGCAGCAGAGTTAAGAACGACTGACATCTCCCTTCTTACAACCACCAATGCCCTTCCCAGTTTAGGAAGGGCTCAACCATCTGCCCATTTACCATCATTTTGTGAAAACAGGGGGACACAGCACAGCATATATAAACTTTTAAACTTAAATAAACTTTTGTCTTAACTATCAATACTGGGCATAACTGACTAAGCAATTAGTAAAAGAATCAGAAAAAAATCAAGCAATGTAGGCAGAGGTTTTAAGGAAAGTGTTGAAAGAAAACAAGAGAGACAAGAAAAATAAGAGTAGTGAATCATTTTTAGAAATAAAATGTCCTGAAATGTACAAGTGTAGCCAATATTAACTCAGTTAATATTTAGGATGACATAGGTATTAACCGCTATGACAACAGTAATACCTACCTGTTTTTAAGTCTTGCTAGAGGTCACTCAGAGTATTAAGTGTTTTGTATATTAAACTCAATCTTACAACAGTTCTGTGACAGAGTATCCTATTTTATAGATGAAATAAGGCTCATAATAATTAAGTGATTTTCCCTGATGTAACCTAGCTAGTGCCTGAACCAGTTTTCACACAGATTTACTGATTCCTAAAGTGTCACAAAAGCAATTTGATTCAGTTATCATACACCGGTATCATCCAAGCGCTCAGCTTACAGCCCTGAGCTGTAGCTGAGAGGGCAGGTGGGGGGATGGGGTGGATATGAATTGATATAAATGACTTTTGAGTCCAGTTAGTCCTAATTTAGGGCAGAAATCACTTAATTTGTAATTTGTTGATCCGGGGTTAATTTCTGACTTATTGGGTGGGCTGTTTAAATGTCATTCCTGTTTGACCGTCATTCTGACTTATTGGGTGGGCTGTTTCAAACTTCTCTTCCTATCGGCAGCTTTCACTCATGGACCCAGTTTGCCAAGAATTCCCAATATTTTTGGAGCAAGAAAGACTGTAACTTGTTTTTGGAGCCAATTCTTTTCATGGTACTAGTCTTTAAAACATTGTTCTTTTTCAAAATAGGTGGACACTGATAACAAGCCAGACTTAAGGTAAACGATAATACTTTAAAGTTTCGTGTAATCATTTCAATAAGTTCTTGAAAGTGTTTTTAGCTTTAACAAAGCTCTGTATATGAGTGAGTGCATTCTGTTTATAGAATGGAGAATTAAGGAGCACACTCCAGCCTAACTCATCCACAAAGGGCCAAAGCAGAGAAAAAAAACAACTCCCTATGCATAGCACGAGGCCCCCATCCTGAAAGTACTCTGCTATCTAATTTAAAGCCTGCCTCACTCTAGTTACCAAGAGGAAATATGCCACAATTCCAGCTAAAGATTAGAATGTGTTTCCCAGAGACCGAAGGAAAACCCACTCCCACACTGAAGATAGACCCTTGAAAACCCTAACTTACTTTCCTTATTTGTTGCTTGACATGTCATCCTGCTTCTCATAATTTATCCCAGCTCTTTCTATGGAAAGTATACTATTTGCTCAAAAAGGACAAAGAAATGGTAAATCATCAAACACTGATCACCAAGTCAAAGGAATGGATATTTCTTTTACTAGGGGAAGACACAAAAAAGATTATTAGGTATTTGTAGTTATAAATAACAGATGAAGTTTTCCCTTTTATGCATAAAAACCTGGCAATGTCATGATTATATACTCAAAATGTATTACACGTCTAACTATTAAAATGTGAAGGATAATAATCTCAGAATATGTTGTTTTCTGAATATGCTAATCTTAATTGCCATGAAATTTGCATTTCATATCATTTGAAGTCTGAATATGAGCATACTTGATATGAATCCAATATCTGTCACAATTTTTCTTTATTTTGTTACTCTCGTCCTAGATTTAAAAACAACACAGAAGGCAGGAGAGGGGGAAGATGGCGGAAGAGTAAGACGCAGAGATCACCTTCCTCCCCACAGATACATCAGAAATACATCTACACGTGGAACAACTCCTACAGAACACCTACTGAGCGCTGACAGAAGACCTCAGACCTCCCAAACGGCAAGAAACTCCCCACATACCTGGGTAGGGCAAAAGAAAAAAGAATAAACAGAGACAAAAGAATAGGGACGGGACCTTACCAGTGGGAGGGAGCTGTGAAGGAGGAAAGATTTCCACACACTAGGAAGCCCCTTCGTGGGCACAGACTGCGGGTGGCGGAACAGGGGAGCTTCGGCGCCTCGGAGGAGAGCACAGCAACAGGGGTGTAGAGGGCAATGCGGAGAGATTTTCGCACTGAGGATCGGTGCTTACAAGCACTCACCAGCCCGAGGCTTGTCTGCTCAACCGCCAGGGTGGGCGGGGCTCGGAGCTGACGATCGGGCTTCGGTCGAAGCGCAGGGAGAGGACTGGCGGCGTGAACACAGCCTGCAGGGGGTTAGTGCTGGCAGGGAGGGAGTCCGGGGAAAAGTCTGGACCTGCCAAAGAGCCAAGAGACTTTTTCTTCCCGCTTTGTTTCCTGATGCGCGAGGAGAGGAGATTAAGAGCGCTGCTTAAAAGAGCCCCAGAGACGGGCGCGAGCCGCAGATACCAGCGCGGACCCCAGAGACGGGCATGAGACGCTAAGGCCGCTGCTGCCGCCACCAAGAAGCCTGTGTGCGAGCACAGGTCACTATCCACACCTCCCCTCCCGGGAGCCTGTGCAGCCCGCCACTGCCAGGGTCCCGTGATCCAGGGACAACTTCCCAGGGAGAACACACAGCATGCCTCAGCCTGGTGCAACATCACATTGGCCTCTGCCGCCGCAGGCTCACCCCGCATCCATACCCCTCCCTCCCCCACGGCCTGAGTGAGCCAGAGCCCCCGAATCAACTGCTCCTTTAACCGCATCTTCTCTGAGCGAAGAACAGACGGCCTCAGGTGACCTACACGTAGCGGCGGGTCTAAACCCAAAGCTGAAACCCGGGAGCTGTGCGAACAAAGAAGAGAAAGGGAAATTTCCCCCAGCAACCTCAGGAGCAGTGGATTAAATCTCCACAATCAACTTGATGTACCCTGCATCTGTGGAATACCTGAACAGACAACGAATCATCCCAAATTGAGGAGGTGGACTTTGATAACAAGATATATTATTTTTTCCCCTTTTCCTCTTCTTGTGAGTGTGTATGTGTATGCTTCTGTGTGAGATTTCATCTGTATAGCTTTGCTTTCACCATTTGTCCTAGGGTTCTGTCCGTCCGTTTTTATTTTTTTTTCCTTAAAAAAACTTTTTTTCTTAATAATTATTTTTTATTTCAATAACTTTATTTTATCTTACTTTATTTTATTTTATCCTCTTTCTTTCTTTCTTTGTACTTTTTCTCCCTTTTATTCTGAGCCATGTGGATGAAAGGCTCTTGGTGCTCCAGCCAGGACTCAGTGCTGTGCCTCTGAAGTGGGAGAGCCAACTTCAGGACACTGGTCCACAAGAGACCTCCCAGCTCCACATAATATCAAATGGCAAAAATCTCCCAGAGATCTCCATCTCAACACCAACACGCAGCTTCACTCAACGACCAGCAAACTACAGTGCTGGACACCCTATGCAAACAACTAGCAAGACAGGAACACAACCGCACCCATTAGCGAGACGCTGCCTAAAAATCATAATAACTCCACTGACACCCCAAAACATACCACCAGACATGGACCTGCCCACCAGAAAGACAAGATCCAGCCGCATCCACTAGAACACAGGCACTAGTCCCCTCCACCAGGAAGCCTACACAACCCACTGAACCAACTTTAGCCAATGGGGACAGAAACAAAAAACAATGGGAACTATGAACCTGCAGCCTGCAAAAAGGAGACCCCAAACACAGTAAGATAAGCAAAATGAGAAGAAGAAAAACACACAGCAGATGAAGGAGCAAGATAAAAATGCACCAGACCTAACAAATGAAGAGAAAACAGGCAGTCTACCTGAAAAAGAATTCAGAATAATGATAGCAACGATGATCCAAAATCTTGGAAATAGAATGGAGAAAATACAAGAAACATTTAACAAGGACCTAGAAGAACTAAAGATGAAATAAGCAACGATGAACAACACAATAAATGAAATTAAAAGTACTCTAGATGGGATCAATACCAGAATAACTGAGGCAGAAGAACGGATAAGTGACCTGGAAGATAAAATAGTGGAAATAACTACTGCAGAGCTGAATAAAGAAAAAAGAATGAAAAGAACTGAGGTCAGTCTCAGAGACCTCTGGGACAACATTAAACGCACCAACATTCGAATTATAGGGGTCCCAGAAGAAGAAGAGAAAAAGAAAGGGACTGAGAAAATATTTGAGGAGATTATAGTTGAAAACTTCCCTAATATGGGAAAGGAAATAGTTAATCAAGTCCAGGAAGCACAGAGATTCCCATACAGGATAAATCCAAGGAGAAACAAGCCAAGACACATATTAACCAAACTATGAAAAATTAAATACAAAGAAAACATATTAAAAGCAGCAAGGAGAAAACAACAGATAACACACAAGTGAATCCCCATAAGGTTAACAGCAGCAGAAACTCTGCAAGCCAGAAGGGACTGGCAGGACATATTTAAAGTGATGAAGGAGAAAAACCTACAACCAAGATTACTCTACCCAGCAAGGATCTCATTCAGATTTGATGGAGAAATTAAAACCTTTACAGACAAGCAAAAGCTGAGAGAGTTCAGCACCACCAAACCAGCTTTACAACAAATGCTAAAGGAACTTCTAGAGGCAAGGAACACAGGAGAAGGAAAAGACCTACAATAACGAACCAAAAACAATTAAGAAAATGGGAATAGGAACATACATATCTATAATTACCTTAAATGTAAGATTAAATGCTCCCTCCAAAAGACACAGACTGGCTTAATGGATACAAAAACAAGACCTATATATATGCTGTCTACAAGACACCCACTTCAGACCTAGGGACACATACAGACTGAAAGTTAGGGGATGGAAAAAGATATTCCATGCAAATGGAAATCAAAAGAAAGCTGGAGTAGCAATTCTCATATCAGACAAAACAGATTTTAAAATAAAGACTATTAGAAGAGACAAAGAAGGACACTACATAATGATCAAGGGATCAATCGACGAAGAAGATATAACAATTGTAAATATTTATGCACTCAACATAGGAGCACCTCAATACATAGGCAAATACTAACATCCATAAAAGGGGAAATTGACAGTAACACATTCATAGTAGGGGACTTTAATACCCCAATTTCACCAGTGGACAGATCATCCAAAATGAAAATAAATAAGGAAACACAAGCTTTAAATGATACATTAAACAAGATGGACTTAATTGATATTTAGAGGACATTCCATCCAAAAACAACAGAATACACATTTTTCTCAAGTGCTCATGGAACATTCTCCAGGATAGATCATATCTTGGGTCACAAATCAAGCCTTGGTAAATTTAAGAAAATTGAAATTGTATCAAGTATCTTTTCCGACCACAACGCTAGGAGACTAGATATGAATTACAGGAAAAGATCTGTAAAAAATACAAACACATGGAGGCTAAACAATACACTACTTAATAACGAAGTGATCACTGAAGAAATCAAAGAGCAAATCAAAAAATACCTAGAAACAAATGACAATGGAGACACGACAACCCAAAACCTATGGGATGCAGCAAAAGCAGTTCTAAGAGGGAAGTTTAGCAATACAATAGCAATAGAATCCTACCTTAAGAAACAGGAAACATCTCAAATAAACAACCTAACCTTGCACCTAAAGCAATTAGAGAAAGAAGAACAAAAGAAAACCCAAAGTTAGCAGAAGGAAAGAAATCATAAAGATCAGATCAGAAATAAATGAAAAAGAAATGGAAGGAAATGATAGCAAAGATCAATAAAACTAAAAGCTGGTTTTTGAGAAGATAAATGAAGTTGATAAACCATTGGCCAGACTCATCAAGAAAAAGAGTGAGAAGACGCAAATAAATAGAATTAGAAATGAAAACGGAGAAGTAACAAGTCACACTGTAGAAATACAAAAGATCATGAGAGATTACTACAAGCAACTCTATACCAATAAAATGGAAAACCTGGAAGAAATGGACAAATTCTTAGAAATGCACAACCTGCCAAGACTGATTCAGGAAGACATAGAAAATATGAACAGACCAATCACAAGCACTGAAATTGAAACTGTGATTAAAAATCTTCCAACAAAGAAAAGCCCAGGACCAGATAGCTTCACAGGCGAATTCTATCAAACATTTAGAGAAGAGCTAACACCTATCCTTCTCAAACTCTTCCAAAATATAGCAGAGGGAGGAATACTCCCAAACTCATTCTACGAGGTCACCATCACCCTGATACCAAAACCAAACAAGGATGTCACAAAGAAAGAAAACTACAGGCCAATATCACTGATGAACAAAGATGCAAAAATTCTCAACAAAATACTAGCAAACAGAATCCAACAGCACATTAAAAGGATCATACAACATGATCAAGTGGGGTTTATTCCAGGAATGCAAGGATTCTTCAATATACGCAAGTCAATCAACGTGGTACACCATATTAACAGAATGAAGGAGAAAAACCATATGATCATCTCAATAGATGCAGAGAAAGCTTTTGACAAAATTCGACACCCATTTATGATAACAACCCTGCAGAAAGTAGGCATAGAGGGAAATTTCCTCAATATAACATAGGCCATATAAGACAAACCCACAGCCAACATCGTCCTCAATGGTGAAAAAGTGAAACCATTTCCACTAAGATCAGGAACAAGACAAGGTTGCCCACTCTCACCACTCTTATGCAACATAGTTTTGGAAGTCTTAGCCACAGCAATCAGAGAAGAAAAGGAAATAAAAGGAATCCAAATTGGAAAAGAAGAAGTAAAGCTGTCACTGTTTGCAGATGACATGATACTATATAGAGAGAATCCTAAAGATGCTACCAGAAAACTACTAGAGCTAATCAATGAATTTGGTAAAGTGGCAGGATACAAAATTAATGCACAGAAATCTCTGGCATTCCTAAACACTAATGATGAAAAATCTGAAAGTGAAATTAAGAAAACACTCCCATTTACCATTGCAACAAAAAGAATAAAGTATCTAGGAATAAACCTACCTAAGGAGACAAAAGACCTGTATGCAGAAAATCATAAAACACTGATGAAAGAAATTAAAGATGATACAAATAGATGGAGAGATATACCATGTTCTTGGATTGGAAGAATCAACATTGTGAAAACAACTCTACTACCCAAAGCAATCTACATATTCAATGCAATCCCTATCAAACTACCAATGGCAATTTTCACAGAACTAGAACCAAAAATTTCACAATTTGTATGGAAACACAAAAGACCCCGAATAGCCAAAGCAATCTTGAGAACGAAAACGGAGCTGGAGGAACCAGGCTCCCTGACTGCAGACTATACTACAAAGCTACAGTAATCAAGACAGTATGGTACTGGCACAAAAACAGAAATATAGATGAATGGAACAGGATAGAAAGCCCAGACATAAACCCATGCACATATTGTCACCTTATCTTTGATAAAGGAGGCAGGAATATACAGTGGAGAAAGGACAGCCTCTTCAATAAGTGGTGCTGGGAAAACTGGACAGGTACATGTAAAAGTATGAGATTAGAACACTCCCTAACACCATACACAAAAATAAGCTCAAAATGGGTTAAAGACCTAAATATAAGGCCAGAAACTCTCAAACTCTTAGAGGAAAACAGAGGCAGAACACTCTATGACATAAATCACAGCAAGATCCTTTTTGATCCACCTCCTAGAGAAATAGAAATAAAAACAAAAATAAACAAATGGGACCTAATGAAACTTCAAAGCTTTTGCACGGCAAAGGAAACCATAAACAAGATGAAAAGACAACCCTCAGAATGGGAGAAAATATTTGCAATTGAAGCAACTGACAAAGGATTAATCTCCAAAATTTACAAGCAGCTCGTGCAGCTCTATAACAAAAAAACAAACAACCCAATCCAAGAATGGGCAGAAGACCTAAATAGACATTTCTCCAAAGAAGATATATAGATTGCCAACAAACACATGAAAGGATGCTCAACATCATTAATCATTAGAGAAATGCAAATCAAAACTACAATGAGATATCATCTCACACCGGTCAGAATGGCTCATCAAAAAATCTAGAAACAATAAGTGCTGGAGAGGGTGTGGAGAGAAGGGAACACTCTTGCACTGCTGGTGGGAATGTGAATTGGTACAGCCAATATGGAGAACAGTATGGAGGTTCCTTAAAAAACTACAAATAGAACTACCATATGACCCAGCTATCCCACTGGGCATATACACTGAGAAAACCATAATTCAAAAAGAGTCATGTACCAAAATGTGCATTGCAGCTCTATTTACAATAGCCAGGAGATGGAAGCAACCTAAGTGTCCATCATCAGATGAATGGATGAAGAAGATGTGTCACATATATACAATGGAATATTGCTCAGCCATAAAAAGAAATGTAACTGAGTTATTTGTAGTGAGGTGGATGGACCCAGAGTCTGTCATACAGAGTGAAGTAAGTCAGAAAGAGAAAGACAAATACCGTATGCTAACACATATATATGGAATCTAAGAAAAAAAAATGTCATGAAGAACCTAGGGGTAAGACAGGCATAAAGACACAGACCTACTAGAGAATGGGCTTGAGGATATGTGGAGGGGGAAGGGTAAGCTGGGACAAAGTGAGAGAGTGGCATGGACATATATACACTACCAAGCGTAAAACAGATAGCTAGTGGGAAGCAGCCGCATAGCACAGGGAGATCAGCTCAGTGCTTTGTGACCACCTAGAGGGGTGGGATAGGGAGGGTGGGAGGGAGGGAGATGCAAGAGGGTAGAGATATGGAAACATATGTGTATGTATACCTGATTCACTTTGTTATAAAGCAGAAACACCATTTTAAAGCAATTATACTCCAATAAAGATGTTAAAAAAAATCTCTAATGCTAAAATCATAATTCTAAAATTAAAATCATTACCATTCTATCAGCTTGCTAATCTTTCAGGCTTAAGAATAGACTAGTGCATTTTAGCAATATAAGGTTAAAATACAATTAAGGTTGAACTTTGTATTTTTCCACTTAAATGTCCACTTTCTTTACATGCTTATAGGTTAACTCATTTCTACCTCTTTATTTTTTAAAATTTCTACCTCTTTTTAAAGCAAAAAAAGAGAGACGAAAGAAAACGAGAAAGAAAAACTGACAATGCTTTCCGCATTACTGATGCAATGAAAATAACAGAAATAGTGAGAGAAAAATAAAACAATTTCATGTACCTGTTTCAGGCTAATTTCTTTTCCAAGAAAAACATTAAAAAAAAAAAAAAAGAATGAGCCACAGATTGCCCAGTCTATCTTTTCTATTAAAATAACTGCAAAAAAAAAAAAAAAAAGGAAGAGAGGGCTAATGGATCATTACAAAATAAAGTTGTCCCTAGTCACATTACAGTCTGCCAAAAATTTTTTAAAAGTCCATTCTTCATTCTTCTCTCTCCCCATTTACCTTGGTTCTTGAAATCACTGATAGAGCAGGATCATGGGAAAATAACAGTGCCTGAAATTGTGATAGTATACACATAAACAAGTGAACTCTTTATAGGATTGATGGATACATCAGACCAAAAATGTCAAATTAGTTCAAATTTTAAATTATTTTACTTATTTCTTTGGATACTGACCTCTAAAACTTGTTTGTTTGTATAGACACAACCTGTATCGTTGCTGAGTTAGAAACCAGTAGCTCACAGCATATCATAACCACAGCAGCCCAATTCAACTCACCAACTTAAAAAGGGAGCAAACTCCACCATCTCCTAGTCTAAGAATTAGCCTCGAAGCTCTACCAACTGGTAGAGAAGGCAAAACAACAAGGAAGTAGATTTGCAACAGCCTAAGACATCCTCAAAAAGGCACACTTAGTTTTATAAATTTATATAAAACCAAAGCCCCTCCCTTCCTTGTCCCTTCTTTGACTTTATCCTTGTTCTCTGGGACTACCTCCCTTAGGGTGTAACCGAGAAGGACCCTATGGGGCTCTCCCAGAACAGGACTCTTCACCATGTCCTCCACCTGCCTTTTGTCTGTACAAAAACTTTAGTCAAAGAATAAATTTAATCAGAGAAGTGAGAAAATGCAGAAAGAAAGGAAAACAGTCAAGAAAGACAAAAAAAATAATAGTTTAGCCATTAAAGTCAAGGACCTTTAATTCCTCCCTAAGGGCTCTAGATAATATTCTAAGCCAGGTTCTTTGAGCTGTTTTGCAGATACTGAAACCCCCAACAGGTGGAAGAAGTTAACTGTATGGTTGCCCACAAGCAGTGGACCACAGACTGGTTGGAACCAGAATGTTCATGATGTTGGCTCCCAATTACCTCACCAACAACGAGTCAGAATAATGTCCACAAGCTGACCCCCTTCCTCACCCTGTCTTTAAAAACCTTTCCTTGAAAGCCTTCAGGGAATTCAGGTCTTTCAAGCACTAGCTGCCTGGACTCCTTGCTTGGCACCCTGCATTAAATTCAGCACTTTCCTTCACCACAACCCTGTGTCAGCAGATTGGCTTTACTGTGCACAGGCAAGTGGACCCAAGTTTGATTCAGTAACAAGGGTAGTGATGCCAGCCCCTTATTTCCATGAGCAAATATGCTTTACACATCCACCTTTTGTACTATCATGACCCTGCTGATGGAAGTAGTTTGGTGCTTGGCTTACCATGTTTGCTGACTGACCTATCCTTCCAGATCAGTAACCCTAGGCTAATTGGTTTTCTCCCAATAACATGAAAACAAATTTTGTTTCCAGTATAATTGTGGAAAGAATTGATTGTACTTCCTGATATATCTTACAGACACCACCTGCTGTCAAATAAATCTTTCTGACTTATCACTATGCTTGTATTTTGGGGTATGTTTCCTAGGATGAGTCTATTTTTCATTAGAGCATTATAAAGGGATAGATGAGGTTGAAAAAAATACTCTTTACATATGAAGATAAGGAAGAGCGTCCTATTTAGAAAGATACTTAACCTGAGTTCTAAAAGGAGGAAGAAAGCACACTGAACAGATACATGGGGGAGAAAATTACAGACATGGGAAGAGGTAGTGTAAAGGCCCTGAGGGACGAATGAGTGTGCTTGATGTGCAAGGAATAGCAAGGAGGCCAGTGTGATGGAGTAGAGTGGAATGGACTGGAATAGAGTGGAGTAGTGTAAGGGGAGATGGTAGAAGATTTAGGAACTGTAGACCAGAGCAAGAATTTTTTAAATGTGAAACCATCTTAAAGTTTTGAAAAGAGAACTGACAACACCTGTCTCTCATTTTTAATGCTCTATGGAAAAGAGGTTATAAGGGCAGAGTTAGAGCAGAGAGATGCATTAAAATGCTATCGCACTTCTAAGCAATAGATGAGGTGGACCAGCATAGGAGTGGTGGAGGTAGTGAGAAATAGTTTGATTCAAGAAATAATTTGAAAGGAGAAAGAAGAAGGTTGTGGATAGATTGTTGCATGTGGGGTATGAGAGAAAGAGAGGTAAGGATGACTCCAGATTTTTTACATGATCAACTGGAAGAATGGAATTGCAGATACTAAGAAAGAGAAGAAAATAGAGGAACAAATGTAGAGAAAGAAATTAAGAATTTGATTTTACAGTATGGAATTAAAAATAGAACTATCATACAATACAGCATTTCCACTTCTAGGCATATATCCAAAGGAGATGAACTCACCATCTCAAAGAGATATCTGCAGTCCCATGTTCACTGTAGCATTATTCACAGTAGCCAAGACATGGAAATGACTTAAGTGTCTGTTGATGGATGAATGGATAAAGGAAATGTGGTGTATAGATAAATAATGGAATATTATTCGGCCATAAAAAAAGAAGGAAATCCTCCCATTGTGACAACATGAATGAATTCTGAGGGTATTATGCTAAGTGAAATAAGTCACACAGAGGAAGATAAATACTGTATGATATCACTTATATGTAAACTTTAAAAACATTAAACTCACGGTAACAGAGAGAGAATGGTGGTTGCCAGGGCTGAGGGATGGGGAAAACAGAGAGATGTTGGTCAGAGGGTATAATTTTTCAATATAAGATTAATAAGTTCTGAGGATCTAATTACAGCATGGTGACTACATTTAACAATATTGTATTATATACTTGAAAGTTGCTATGAGCATAGAGCTTTAATGTTCTCACCATACAACAAAAACAAAATGGTAATTATGGGAGATGAAGGATGTGTTAACTAACCTTATTGTGGTAAATACAGCACAATATATATGTATATCAAATCATCACACTGTACACCTTAAACTTACACAATGTTAATGTCAACTATATCTCAATAAAGCAGGACATTTTTTTAATTTAAAAACATAATTTGGTTTTGGACAAATAAAATTGGGATTCCCATTAGTCACTCAAGAGGAGATGTCAAATAGGCAGTTGCCTATGCAAGTCTGGCATTTGGTAGGAGAAATCTGGGATAGAAACGCATATTTGGCAATATCAGTATATAGGTGGCATCTGGTTGGGATAGAGTAAGTGACTCTGTTGGTAAGGGATTATAAAGAAGACTGCTTTGAAGACCCTTGTTATTCCACATCCAAAAGGTGAGGGAGAAGACTCAATTTCAAATCATTCAGTCATGCTTCTTAATGTCAGAGGTCTCTTTTGTAGCTATATGCAATTGGTAGTTATCATTAAGTAGTATCATTTTCAGAGGAATCAGTGCTAGTGAAGTTCACATCTTATTTATTTGCTGCTAAGCACCAGCTACTAGCCTCAGCTGATCTGAATCTGGACAAAATGAGTTCAAGTAACGGGAGAGTTGGACTTCGGTAAAGAGCACTGTGCCTTTGAATAATGTCCTTTAAGATACCCCGAAGGCTCTGCCCAGCCACCTGGTGTTTGAGAAATTGGTAGGGCTGCTCTAGAACATTTTGATTCTGACAAAGGGTCTTCAAGGAAGCCACAAGCTTGGGTTCATATTATTCAGCTTAACAGACATCCACCCTTAAAATAAAGACAAATATTTATTTATTTTTATCCCAGTGTAGTAGCCTAGATAGACCCAATGACTCCAGACTCCAGACCTTTGTAGCCCCATCTCACATTGAATAGGGCTGACCTGTATAACCAATAGGATATTGTGGAAATGATGGTGTATGACTTCGAAGCTTTCTCTTGAATTACTTGCTTGGGGGAAGCCAGCTGCCATGTTTCAAGGACACTTAAACAGCTCTAGAGAGGAAAGCTCTTGGCAAGTTGCTAATACCCCCTGCCAACAGCTAGCAAAGAGCAGAGGCCTCCTATCAACAGCCATGGGGCTAGGCATCTTAAAAGAAGATTCACCAGCTCCATTCAAGCTTTCAGATGACTGCCGCCTTGGCCAATAGCTTGACTGCAGCTGCATGAGGCCCTTAGCTACGACAACCAGCTAAGTTGTTCCCAGACTCCTAATCCACAGAAATGAGAATAAGAAAGGTTGTTGCTCTAAGCTGTTAAATTAGGGAGTAATTTGTTACGTAGCAATAGATAATGAATACCTCCATAGTCTTTTCTTTCCTATGCCTTCTTTCCCCTTGTCTACACATTTGATTTGGGGTTTGCTTCACTCATAGGACGACAAAAGTTGGAAGAGTGAGTTCTCAACTGTGACTGCATACTGGAATTTATTTGGGAAGCTTTAAAAACACTCACACTTGGTTCCCAACCCCAGAGATTCTGATCTAATTGGTGTGGGATACAACCTGGACATCAGGATTGAGTAAAAATTATGTTCAAACAATACACCACCTGATTTCACATGAGATATAGAGCCAACTTGACCTGCCAAACTTCCTTCCAAAAGTGAAAGGTAGGGTAAGTGTTTTATGGCTCAGAGTCTTCTAGATATGGACTCTGCAAAAAAGAGTCAGCAATTAAGGTATGTCTCCCATCATTTGGGATGCATACAGAGCAAATAAAACCACAGCAGAAGGTACAGAGGAAACACCAGGTAGATGTGGGCTGCTTTCCACCTGTACCCACTTAACACTTGCTGCTGTGTACCTACAGTTTCATAAAGGGTGACTTGAACTATTTTCTTCTTTTTACCCAAACTTTTACCACATTCAGTCCTCCTCATGCTCCATACACACCACATCCACATCAGTTAAGACACTTTTAACAAGTAAAAAAAAAAACCAATCAGCTTAAAAATAAAAATGTATTCTTTACTTGCAGCTGATTCACTTCGTTATACAGCAGAAACTAACATAGCAATGTAAAGCAATTATACTCCAATAAAGATGTTAAAAAATATATATATCCACTGACAGAAAAAAAAAATGTATTCTTTCGAATGATACAAAACTCAGAGGTAAGACAGTCCAGAGTTGGTTAATTGAGTAGCACATTGGCATCAGGCACTCAGGTTCATTCCCTCTCTGCTATACTCAGGTGTTCCTCGATGGACACAGTTTCCTCAACTCCAGGAAGAAAGAGAGAAGAACAAAAGAACAGAGAACCTCTCTTCCAACGTATCCTCTTTTACCAGGAAAGGAAAAAAACTCACTCACACACACATACACACACACACACACAAGATTTCCCATACATCTCATTAATGTGAAAACTAAGTTATATGCTCATTTCAACCAAAACAGGAAAAAGAATAGGAAAACATGATTGCTAAGGCTGGACATGATCTACCTCACAGGGCTAAGGATAGGATCATACACACATGCTTCCCTCACACCATCAACATCCATATATTCCATTGATTAGAAAACTTTCAATTGCAAATAGCAGATATGTATGTTAGCTATTGTGTGCTACAAAACATACAAGCACAAAATCTCAGTGGCATAAAACAAAAATCATGTATTTCTCAGAGAGCTGCAGGTTAACAGAAGATATTTGGTTCTATTAATCTCAGCTGGACCTGTGTTTCTTTTGATAGGCAGCTAATCCAGGCTGGGCTTGGCTAGGTGGTGCTGCTTCAAAGTTCAGCTGGACTTTGCTCCTCACTGCAGGTTGGGCTGAGGTCTATCCAATATGCATTCATTCTGGGGCACAGGCTAAAGGAGCACAAGGTACCCAAAGAAGCTTTCTCATGTCAATAGCAGAAGCCCAAGAAGGCAGGCAGAAATGTGATACCTGCTAAGGTCTAACTCAGAACTGACACAGTATCAAAGTCAAGACATGAGGAAATGCACACCATTTCTAATGGAGAGGACTGCAAAGTCACATGGCAAGGAGCTTGAATATAAAGAGAAGTTAAGGACCAAGGCTGGTATTTCTATCTACCACAGATACTAAATCTGGCTCTATTTACCAAAAATAAAATTATTAGAAACGTACTGAGGACTCACACAATTGATGGAAACTTAATGATCAGGCTCATAAAATAAACATCTCTAAAACCCAAGGAGCTGGAAGCACAACAATCATTTTTAGCAGTAATAATCTGCCAGGATACTGCCACCACTGGACACTCTATGTCACTGCCACTCCGGTGAACCCAGCTGTCCTTTCTCGTATTTCCTAATTTAAGGTTTTAAATACCTGGCAGGAGCATCCAGTCAGCTGAGTATAGGTCATGCCCAAGCAGTATTATCAAGATAAGGGCCTAACCTTTTGCATTTCCATATTGGGAAGTGGACATTGCCTCCACCAAGACTACTCATAATTAGAGATTCTCTCAAGATATGACGGGACTTAGAAGTCAGAGAGAAAAAGACACAGTGTTAAGGGGCTTCACTAAACTGGAAAATAATAGGGATTCTGTGAATGGATAAAAGATATTCCATTATAACATCAAAGCATCCCTTACAAAGGGAGGTATTTCATGCCCCAAAACAGGAGGGTGAATCTTTAGATCATTCATGATAAATCATCTGAGGCCTAGCTAGCATTTACTAGTAATACATATTCAAACAACAGTTTCTTTTGGATCGAAGAGGAGAGATATCTGTTAGCCTTGCAAAACTCTAATTGCTTTGTGCCCCTGAATATACTTAAGGAAATCAAATATGTTCTCAATTTTATACTCAGCATTTAAATAATCTAATATACATGCTGATATTTGGTCACTTCATGTTCAAACATGCTGAGGAAAAACTGTTGAGCCTTGCCATTTGCAGCAACACAGATGGACCTAGAGGATATTACGCTTATGGAAATAAGTCAGACAGAAAAAGACAAATACTAAATGAAATCTAAAAAATAATGCAAATGAATGTGTATACAAAAACAGAAACAGACTCGCAGATACGGAAAACAAAATTGTGGTTGCCAAAGAGAAGAGGGAAAGGGGAAGGGTCAAATTAGGGGTTTGGGATTAACACATACAAACTACTATATATAAAACAGATAGGACTTCCCTGGCGGTCCAGTGGTTAAGACTCCATGCTTCCACCGCAGGGGGCATGGGTTCAATCCCTGGTTGGGGAACTAGGATCCCACATGCCGTGCAGCACGGCCAAAAAACAAACAAAAAAAAGTAGAGTAAAATAAAATAGATAAGCCACAAGAATTTACTGTGCAGCACAGGGAACTATACCAATTATCTTATAATAACCTATAATGGAATATAATCTGCAAAAATACTGAATCACTATGCCATACACCTAAAACTAACCCAATATTGTAAATCAACTATACTTCAATTAAAAAAAAAAACCACTGGGCCTTGATATGTCCCTCCAAAGGCTTTTTTATGCTGAGAGTTCTACACTGGGATAGGTGTTTAATTCTACTCATAGCTTTAGGAGATCTTTAAATTCAAATTACTATTATTATGCTTAAATAATGTCATTGCACTCAAGGGACATTGACTGCAGTATCAGATTAGGTCATGAGATTATTACAGCCATAAAGAGAGCTGTTTTTAATAAAGGGCAAGTTTTATTATATGTTTGTAGTAGATCAGGTCTATATCACAAAACAACCATTTGGTTAGTGAAGAGAAGTGGAGAGGGAGCAGAAAGGAATATTAGAAAAGAGACTGAAGGGAAAGGAGGAGAGTCAGGAAAGGAAGGAGGGAGGGAAACAGGGAGAGAACAGAAGCTGGGGTCAGGCACCTATCACCTCTCATTGCTCTCCGCACACAGTGGTCCTCTAGGTTATTGATGCGTTGCCGTAGTAAGATGGCACAGGATCCATGCAAGGAAGGTGATGCCTGTTCTCTTTGGAAATTTTCTTCTTAAGCAGCTGGGGACACTGCCAACAGGGGAAACATTATGGCTCTCAGTTAACCACACCAACCGCAACCACATTGGTAGCCCAGGCTCCTGCGATCCCAAGCCTGCTCTTTACCTTCCTTTTTCTGAAAATAGGCAGAACAAGGATATCCTCATCACAAGGTGCCCACTCAAAGGAACAGGAGTGAAGAAAAAGGAATGCAAAGGTACGGCAATATTCTTAAGACTCTGACTTCTCATCTAAACAACTTTCTGGCCAGCTGTGGTTTTGTTCCCATCACTGCCCTTCTAGAACTCAGACTGTCCCCACATAATCTCCTTGGCCTTTTAGTTACTCCTGACTATATTCAGCGGAGCCCCACTTCCTCTCTCTGTAGACTACCAGACTGAGTGCCTAAGAAAGAAAATGGAACCACTATTTTCTACACTGAAATTGATAATAGACCCAGGAATCTTAATACATATAATGAAGAAGCTTTCCCAACAATGCCCTGAAAGGTCTCACCATATAGGAAGGAGAATGAATGAAGTAAATTAATTCCATTTAGTTGTATGAGCTGATCAACATGGCACAGTTTGGAGAGTTCATCAGTAAAATAAATGGCTTTCTAATTTAGGATATTCTTAAGCTTCTCCATTAAATAAGTATTTCTGCATGTATACATTTAAATAGGCTATCTAGTTCTAATTAGATCTAAAATGAAAGTGGATAAAATAGCTGAAATGTTCACAATTTATGCTCAATAAACTACAGTAATTAAATTATCAGAATAGTTCTTGCACAGAAGAAAACTTTATGTTAAAAATTATATACCCTTTCTCGGGGGCTTCCCTGGTGGTGCAGTGGTTGAGAGTCCGCCTGCCGATGGAGGGAACATGGGTTGAAGCCCTGGTCCGCGAAGATCCCACGTGCCACGGCGCAACTACGCCTGTGAGCCACAACTACTGAGCCTGTGCTCTAGAGCCCGTGTTCCACAACAAGAGAAGCCACCGCAAAGAGAAGCCCGTGCACCACAACGAAGAGTAGCCCTCGCTCGCCGCAACTGGAAAAAGCCCACGCATAGCAACAAAGACCCAATGCAGCCAAAAATAAATAAATAAATTTATTTATTTATTTAAAAAATGATATACCCTTTCTTTATATTAAGAGATCCTAAGACTCCCAATAACTAGATAGAGGGTCATTCTTTCTCTATTCCTGACTGAAAATGGGCAGACAGTATTTGAAATCATTTTACTTTCTAGCCTAGACAACTCAGTGACAAATGATGGCTTTCGGGCTTCCCTGGTGGCACAGTGGTTGAGAGTCCGCCTGCCGATGCAGGGGACACGGGTTCGTGCCCTGGTCCGGGAAGATCCCACATGCCGCGGAGCGGCTAGGCCCGTGAGCCATGGCTGCTGAGCCTGCGTGTCCGGAGCCTGTGCTCCGCAATGGGAGAGGCCACAGCAGTGAGATGCCCGCGTAGTGCAAAAAAAAAAAAAAAAAATGATGGTTTTCAATACCAGTGATGGATTTTAGTTCTCAATTGCACTAGTGCTAAAAAGTCCTGATTTCAAAAGAAAAAGAAAAAGAGACCTTCCTATTTTAAATTCCATAAAACCATTGAATAAGTATAAAATTCTTACTTTTTTGGTACTTATAGCCTCCAAAAGAATTATTGTTATCATGTTATTCCTTAATTTTTCCAATAAATGTTCTTACAAGACTCAAATTTACTCAATTATTTGCATGCTTTACCTCTACTATTCAAATTCCTGCCAAAATCCAAATTAATTCTATTGAGCATTATTTCCTGTAGTCAAACAATAAAAGAATATTGTCTAAATGCTAATCTGCTGTTTATTCATTTTCCTCATATAGCTTCAGTCCCCCAGAGTTTGACATTTCAATAAATCCTTAAAAGGGATTATAATGCCGCTTGCTATATTTTGTTTTCTCCAAGAAAATAAATTAAGAAACTTTCCCACCTTTAACCTCTTAAAAAATTATAAAGAAGCCTATCTTTCTTCCTCTAGAAAACAGGCTTTGAATGTGGAATTAATTCCAAGCATCTGGAATAAAGAAACAGTCCCTGGGTAACAGAAGATGATTTCAATGGATTCTAGCAAAAGCTTCCCTGTAATTTGTTTCCTTCAAAACAATCTGATCACCCTCATTCTCATAGGATGCTAAAGCAGAGAATCCCATATGTGCTTATGCAATATTCAAAAGATCCCTGAATTTTTTTTCTGCAGCTCTAACTACAGCCCTTTGGTTTGCCTGTCATTGGAGGCAATCTGTGCATAGTGGATGGAAAATGTAGTCCATGATGTGGTTCTTAACAGCACAAATTAAAGACAGGTTAACATTTTAGTCATGATTGGGGGGAAATTTAATATGCAGGAGTTAATTAATGTGAAAACAACTAACTGAATTAAGAGCTATGCATAGCTGACTTGCTCATATGGAGCAAGTTATGTTGAAGAACCCAAATCAATCTTATTCTCTTCATGCACTCATTACTTCCAAATACTCACATTGAGCAGGTAGAGCCTGAGCGCTGTGCACGGCCTACGATTGCCTGGTTTTTTTTTTTTTTTTTTTTTTTTTTGCAGTACACGGGCCTCTCACTGTTGTGGCCTCTCCCGTCGCGGAGCACAGGCTCCGGACGCACAGGCTCAGCGGCCATGGCTCATGGGCCCAGCCGCTCCGCGGCATGTGGGATCCTCCCAGGCCGGGGCACGAACGCGCGTCCCCTGCATCGACAGGCGGACTCTCAACCACTGCACCACCAGGGAAGCCCCGATTGCCTGTTTTTTAAAGCTGATTCTATCCAGTAGTTCATGCCCACCACACAGGTCAGATTTACTTCACAGCTGCCCCAAATCATAAGGGCCTCACTGCCTCTGGCACTCAGATGTTCACAGTACATGGCCAGTCTTACCAAGGAAATAAACCCCTGCGGCCAAGGTGTTTCTACAGTTTTTAAATCTGTATTGGTCCCTGCAATTGATAGGTGCCAAGAAACGTACGATTTGTAAAAAGAATGAAATCTCCTCCCAGAAAACAGCTATTGGCTCAAAAAAAAAGTTTCACTTCAATCAAATGCTTCACTTCAAAGCCAATATAAACCACCCTTTCTAGGACCATGTCAGTCAGTTCAGGGGTTTAAAATCCAGAAAAATATTCAAAGTGGAAATCAGTTTACACCTCCAACTTCCTAATGGAGTGCCCACAGGCTAAGTGCCCACTGGACAGTTGAGCGTTTTGCCACCACTTTCAATTCAATTTGTGTCAGGCCACGTCCTAGGGGCAATGAGGTGAGGAAGCCAGGAGACAGCAGGAAACAAGTGTAGTTAGGGAAGAAGAGAATAGCACATGGAGATTTACAACCATATGTCAAGTTGGATAGGAACGAGAGTACAAAGACTGGCCACAGACTAGGGAAGGCTGAGAACATACAGTGATCACGTGAGGGTTGAGGAGTATTTTAAGGGACAGGATGAGTGTGGACTGCATCACGTCTATCAAACTTTTTCATGGTCCCACCCAACTCAGAAATATAGTCTAGCCATGGGCCCAGGATAGGAAATAAGTGGATTAGGAAATTGGGTTTCATGAATACATGACAGTCCTTGACACATCAGTCTAGAATTTAAATAGTTTTAAGTCTATGCATCCACCAAGCCTTCACTCAAATCCAGCTCTTTTATGAAAATTTTCAATTCCACCTCAGTCAGATGAAGATCTGGCCAGCTTCTGAATACAAACACTGATCTCTCATTTGACAAATAACTCCCTCTTGTGATATCTCTTTACTTTTATCCTATTGTTTTCTAATTACCATCTTGTTTTTAACATTCTAAGAATAGAAGTTTTGTTTTTCCAAATAGATAATGAGTCACTTATAGGCAGGGAGTATGCCGTATTTCTAGTTCAGACACATATGAACACACAGGCAAATACTTACACACGGCCTCTGCCCCTTATGCATATTAGGTATATTACAGGAATGTGGTGAATGAGAACGTAAGAATCAGAATGTGTAAAACTAACTCATCAATGCTAAACACTTTTGAGTTTACAACACAAGGTGCAGTGTTTGGGGAACTAGAGATCCAAAAGATGTCAACCAGCGTCTACCTCCTCAACGGACTTTGTAAAGAATGAATATATGTATAAAGTCATTCTTTAAATAGCAAATAGGAAGTTCTACATAAAATGGTGGTTTGACTCCATGGATTTATTTCTTGAAACAACTTTAGCATAACATAAAAGAATAAAAAACATTATAAACTTTAAAGGACAAAGGAAATGGGAAAAAAGGCAACGACAAACAAGATATTTTTATTATAACTTCAGAGGGTGGAAAACAGATTGGGAAGTGGTAAATGACTTGAAGCATAAAGAAAGCTGAAACTTGCAGAGAATGATAATGATGACAAGTAGATTAAGACTCTCTTTAGAACCCTGGAAAGCTCTCAAGAATTGGAGGCACCAGGTATCTTGGGAGGCAGAGAAAAGGATGGGGCTACATAAGGATTCATTTGATACTACATACCTCCTCTACCCTGCACCAAGTGAGCTTCCCTCCCCATGCCCTCAAGAAAAGAGAAAATGTACTCTAGAGAAACTGAGTCCAGGAAGACTTGGGACTCAGACACACCCAGGCTTAACAGAGTGAGAACAAGGTGTATGTTGAAAACAAGGAATTAAGAAAATGCCTATTAAATAAAAAGATTATTCTGACACTTGTGAAAGACTTTTTTCAGGGAGACTATTACAATGGGGTTTGTAGTGGGGGATAGAGACTGGGTCAACTCTGAATAGAGCAAGAAAAAGTGGAAATATATAGCCAAAGAGCAGGGTGGAAATCAGTGGATGGAAAATTACTAAAAGGAAACATCAGGAGTAAGGAGAGATTCTGCATAATCAATTTGACAGGATTATTGCTGAAGGCAGGCCAGGGTGATAAGATATCTAGAGTGCAGGATAAGGAATTTGGTGAGCTGCCAAAGCTAAGAGATGAAAATTTTGATCAGATATCAAGAGTGCAGGATTTTCTCTTTGGTGGGGCTAATAGTGGACTCCAGGAGGGCTTGTACCAAGGAGTACTTCCCAGCTTCTGCTGCCAGTGTCCTTGTCCCCACATTGAGCCACAGCTGCCCCCCACCTCTGCAGGAGACCCTACAACGCTAGCAGCATTAACCAAGAAGAACTACAATCCTGCAGCCTGTGGAACGAAAAGCGCATTCACAGAAAGATAGACAAAATGAAAAGGCAGAGGACTATGTAACAGATGAAGGAACAAGATAAAACCCTAGAAAAACAACTAAATGAAGTGGAGATCGACAACCCTGCAGAAAAATAATTCAGAATAATGATAGTGAACATGATCCAGTACCTCGGAAAAAGAATGGAGGCAAAGATAGAGAAGATGCAAGAAATATTTAACAAAGATCTAGAAGAATTAAAGAACAAACACCTAGAAGAATTAAAGAAGAAACAGACAGAGATGAACAATACAATAACTGAAATGAAAAATACACTAGAAGGAGTCAATATCAGAATAACTGAGGTAGAAGAATGGATAAGTGAACTGGAAGACAGAATGGTAGAATTCACTGCCACAGAACTGAATAAAGAAAAATGAATGAAAAGAAATGAAGACAGCCTAAGAGACCTCTGGGACAACATTAAATGCAACAACATTCACATTATAGGGGTCCCAGAAGAAGAGAGAGAGAAAGGACCCGAGAAAATATTTGAAGAGATTATAGTCCAAAACTTCCCTAACATGGGAAAGGAAATAGCCACCCAGGTCCAGGAAGTGCAGAGAGTCCCAGGCAGAAAAAACCCGAGGAGAAACACACCAAGACAAATAGTAATCAAATTTACAAAAATTAAAGACAAAAAAAATTATTAAAAACAACAAGGGAAAAACCCCACAGATAACATACAAGGGAATCCCCATAAGGTTAACAGCTGATTTCTCAGCAGAAACTCTACAAGCCAGAAAGGAGTGGAACGATATATTTAAAGTGATGAAAAGGAAGAACCTACAACCAAGATTACTCTACCCGGCAAGGAGCTCATTCAAATTCGACGGAAAAATCAAAAGCTTTATAGACAAGCAAAAGCTAAGAGAATTCAGCACCACCAAACCAGCTCTACAACAAATGCTAAAGGAACTTCTCTAAGTGGGAAACACAAGAGAAGAAAAGGACCTACAAAAACAAACCCGAAACAATTAAGAAAATGGGAATAGGAACATAAATATCGATAATTACCTTAAATGTAAATGGATTAAATGCTCCCACCAAAAGAAACAGACTGGCTGAGTGGATACAAAAACAAGACCCATATATATGCTGTCTACAAGAGACCCACTTCAGACCTAGGGACACATACAGACTGAAAGTGAGGGGATGAAAAAAGATATTCCATGCAAATGGAAATCAACAGAAAGCTGGAGTAGCAATACTCATATCAGATAAAATAGACTTTAAAATAAAGAATGTTACAAGAGACAAGGAAGGACACTACTTAATGATCAAGGGATCAATCCAAGAAGAAGATGTAACAATTATAAATATATATGCACCCAACATAGGAGCACCTCAATATGTAAGGCAACTGCTAACAGCTGTAAAAGAGGAAATCGATAGTAACACAATAATATTGGGGGACTTTAACACCTCACTAACACCAATGGACAGATCATCCAAACAGAAAATTAATAAGGAAACACAAGCTGTAAATAACACAGCAGACCAGATACATTTAATTGATATTTATAGGACATTCCATCCAAAAACAGCAGATTACACCTTCTTCTCAAGTGTGCATGGAACATTCTCCAGGATAGATCACATCTTGGGTGAGAAATGAAGCCTCAGTAAATTTAAGAAAATTGAAATCATATCAAGCATCCTTTCTGACCACAAGGCTATGAGATTAGAAATCAATTACAGGGAAAAAATGTAAAAAACACAAACACATGGAGGCTAAACAGTACGTTACTAAATAACCAAGAGATCACTGCAGAAATCAAAGAGGAAATCAAAAAATACCTAGAGACAAATGAAAATGAAAACACGATGATCCAAACCTATGGGATGCAGAAAAAGCAGTTCTAAGAGGGAAGTTTATATCAATACAAGTCTATCTCAAGAAACAACAAACATCTCAAATAAACAATCTAATCTTACACCTAAAGGACCTAGAGAAAAAAGAACAAACAAAACACAAAGTTAGTAGAATGAGAGAAATCATAAAGATCAGAGCAGAAATAAATGAAATAGAAACAAAGAAAACAATAGCAAATATCAATAAAACTAAAAGCTGGTTCTTGGAAAAGGTAAACAAAATTGGTAAACCTTTAGCCAGACTCATCAAGAAAAAGAGGGAGAGGACTCAAATCAATTAAGATTAGAAATGAAAAAAGAGAAGTTACAACGGACACTGCAGAAATACAAAGCATCATAAGAAACTACTATAAGCACCTCTATGCCGATAAAATGGACAACCTGGAAGAAATGGACAACTTCTTAGAAAGGTATACCCTTACAAGACTGAACCAGGAAGAAATAGAAAACATGAACAGACCAATCACAAGTAATGAAATTGAAACTGTGATTAAAAATCTTCCAGCAAACAAGAGTCCAGGACCAGGTGGCTTCACAGATGAATTCTATCAAACATTTAGAAAAGAGCTAACACCCATCCTTCTCAAACTCTTCCAAAAAATTGCAGAGGAAGGAACACTCCCAAACTCATTCTACAAGTTCACCATCACCCTGCTACCAAAACCAGACAAAGATACCACAAAAAAAGAAAATTACAGACCAATATCACTGATGAACAAAGATGCAAAACTCCTCAACAAAATACTAGCAAACAGAATCCAACAACACATTAAAAGGATCATACACCATAATCAAGTGGGATTTATCCCAGGGATGCAAGGATTCTTCAATATATGCAAATCAATCAATATGATACACCATATTAATAAATTGAAGAATAAATCCACAGGATCATCTCAATAGATGCAGAAAAAGCTTTTGCCAAATACAACAGATTTATGATAAAAACTCTCCAGAAAGTAGGCATAGAGGGAACCTACCTAAACATAATAAAGGCCATATATGACAAACCCACAGCAAACATCATTCTCAATGGTGAAAAACTGAAAGCATTTCCTCTAAGTTCAGGAATAAGACAAGGAGGTCCACTCTTGCCACTATTATTCAACATAGTTTTGGAAGTCCTAGCCACGGCAACCAGAGAAGAAAAAGAAATAAAAGGAATACAAATTGGAAAAGAAGTAAAACTGTCACTGTTTGCAGATGGCATGATACTATACATAGATAATCCTAAAGATGCCACCAGAAAACTACTAGATCTAATCAATGAATTTGGTAAAGGTGCACGATACGAAATTAATGCACAGAAATCTCTTGCATTCCTATACACTAACAACAAAAGATCAGAAAGAGAAATTAAGGAAACAATCCCATTCACCGCTGAAACAAAAAGAATAAAATACCTAGGAATAAACCTACCTAAGGAGGTAAAAGACCTGTACTCAGAAAACTGTAAGACACTGATGAAAGTAATTAAAGATGATACAAACAGATGGAGAGATATACCATGTTCTTGGATTGGAAGAAACAACATTGTGAAAATGACTATACTACTCAAAGCAATCTACAGACTCAAGGCAATCCCCATCAAATTACCAATGGCATTTTTTACGGAACTAGAACAAAAAAATCTTAAAGTCTGTATGGAGACAAAAAACACCCTGCATAGCCAAAGCAATCTTGAGGGAAAAAAACAGAGCTGGAGGAATCAGACTCCCTGACTTCAGACTATACTACAAAGCTACAGTAATCAAGACAATATGGTTCTGGCACAAAAACAGAAATATAGATAAATGGGGGCTTCCCTGGTGGCACAATCGTTGAGAATCCGCCTGCTAATGCAGGGGACATGGGTTCGAGCCCTGGTCTGGGAGGATCCCACATGCCGCGGAGCAACTAGGCCCGTGAGCCACAACTACTGAGCCTGCGTGTCTGGAGCCTGTGCTCCGCAACAAGAGAGGCCGCGATGGTGAGAGGCCCATGCACTGCAATGAAGAGTGGCCCCCGCTTGCCACAACTAGAAAAAGCCCTCGCACAGAAATGAAGACCCAACACAGCAAAAATAAATTAATTAATAAACTCCTACCACCCAACATCTTCTTTAAAAAAAAAAAAAGAAAGAAAGAAATATAGATCAATGGAACAGGATAGAAAGCCCAGAGATAAACCCACGCACCTATGGTCAACTAATCTATGATGAAGAAGGCAAGGATATACAATGGAGAAAAGACAGTCTCTCAATAAGCGGTGCTGGGAAAACTGGACAGCAACATGTAAAAGAATGAAATTAGAACACTCCCCACACATTAGAACACCATACACAAAAGTAAACTCAAAATGGATTAAAGACCTAAATGTAAGATACTATAAAACTCTTAGAGGAAAACACAGGAAGAATACTCTTTGACATAAATCACAGCAAGATCTTTTTTGACCCACCTCCTAGAGTAATGGAAATAAAAACAAAAATAAACAAATTGGACCTAATGAAACTTAAAAGCTTTTGCACAGCAAAGGAAACTATAAACAAGACAAAAAGACAACCCTCCAAATGGGAGAAAATATTTGCAAATGAATCAATGGACAAAGGATTAATCTCCAAAATATATTAACAGCTCATGCAGCTCAGTATTAAGAAAACAAACAACCCAATGAAAAAATGGGTAGAAAACCTAAATAGACATTTCTCCAAAGAACACATACAGATGGCCAAGAGCCACATGAAAAGCTGCTCAACAACACTATTAGAGATTTGCAAATCAAAACTACAATGAGGTATCACCTCACACCAGTTAGAATGGGCATCATCAGAAAATCTACAAACAACAAATGCTGGAGAGGGTGTGAAGAAAAGGGAACACTCTTGCACTGTTGGTGGGAACATAAACTGATACAGCCACTATTGAGAACAGTATGGAGGTTCCTTAAAAATCTAAAAACAAAATTACCATATGACCCAGTAATCCCACTACTGGGCATATACCCAGAGAAAACCATAATTCAAAAAGACACATGCACCCCAATATTCATTGCAGCACTATTTACAATAGCCAGGTCCTGGAAGCAACCTAAATGCCCATCGACAGACGAATGGATAAAGAAGATGTGGTACATGTATACAATGGAATATTACTCAGCCATAAAAAGGAACAATATTGGGTCATTTGTAGAGATGTGGATGGACCCAGAGACTGTCATACAGAGTGAAGTAAGTCAGAAAGAGAAAAACAAATATCGTATATTAGGGCATATATGTGGAATCTAGAAAAACGGTACAGATGAACCGGTTTTCAAGGCAAAACTAGAGACACAGATGTAGGGAACAAACGTATGGACACCAAGGGGGGAAAACGGGGGGGTGGGGGGAGCAGGGGGCTACTGTGATGAATTGGGTGATTGGGATTGACATATATGTAATAATATGTATAAAATGGATGACTAATAAGAACCTGCTGTATAAAAAAAAATAAGTAAATAAAAATGACAAAAAAAAAAAAGAGTGCAGGGTTTTCACTAAGCTGAACCAGCAGGAATATTTCTAAAATTTGATCAACGGCAGGGCCCAAGAGTGACGCCTAGTCAAAAAGAAGACTCAGAGGAGCCTGACTGAAGTTTGGTCTTTGTCAGTATGAATGGTGAGGGAGGGAGTGGGGCACAGGTAAAATGCCAAGAATTGGGCCCAAAAATGGCATTATATTTCTCAGCAGCATGGCTAAAAGCTGGAAAATAATGGAATAATATCTCTAAAATTCTGAGAGAAATTGTTTTTCAATCTAGAATTGTATATCCAAGTAGCTTGATTCAAGTATGAAAGTCTCCTGAAAACATTTTTTGATTATTCTTAAAAAATTATTTTCCATGTTCCTTTTTTTTTTCAGGGACATACATAGGATATGTAAGCCCAGAAAAATATACCATGACAGCTTGCTGCCTGTGAGGGGAGCAGAATATGTGATCCCAAAATATGTCACCTTGGCATGTGGATTATTTTGAGCTGAAGGTAAATAAGACCCAGCAGACCTAAAAAAAAAAAGCAACTTTTACTCCCTTAATTACCTAAAAGAATTTAGATGGAAGACCTGGCCCAGAAATATAGCTATTACCAAAGATAACTTTTTATCCGAAAGACCAAACGTAGGCAGGGCAAACATCTAATTACCAAGCATCTGCTCTTCTTATTCTCCTGTGAATTTCCCTCTTCCCCTTTGAAGCCCCAGGCCCCTACCCCATTCTTTAGCTCAGTATGGCATATAATCCTCAACTGCCCAACTTGCTCTTGGGGCTCAAATCTTTGGGGGTCCCATATATACAAAATTAAATATTTCTCTTGATAATCGATCTTATTTCAATTTAATTACTTATTTCAATTTTAATTACTTTAAAAACCTAAAGGGGAAAGAGGGAAAATGTTCTGCCTCTATACCTGCAGAAAATTATTTAGCCTTTAACAGTTTAGGGAAATTAAACTATAACCAATTATTTTACAAAGGGTTTTGGAATAAGAATTATAAACGAGAGAAGGGGAGACCTTTAAAAAGGTGGGAAATAACACTTTCCTCGTGTTTAAATTTTTTAATTAACATTATCTTTTATTAAGCTTGTTTTGCAAGATAAGTATCCCATAAATGCTTCTATCAATACACTCTTCAGATCTTTTAGTTTCATTTTTGCTGGCACCGGCATTCAATGCAATCATATACTTGTGTGACCTTTTCGGTTTGTAAGGCATGGTAACCTGATAATTTTTCTTTTAGTTTTTCCATGTAAACACTTCACTGTGTTCAATGGGGCATAAGAATAGGAGCCTGCTTTTTATTCAGTTACCATATTAGTTAAGTCACCTTTTGTTGCAGAATAGACACCTTACGGATGCTAACTTGGCAAATAAAGGAAGTTATTGAATCACATGGATTAAAAATTCATGTATGACTTGAGGCCAGGGCTTGAACTACGTCAGCATAACCAGGCTTTCTCCTTCTCTCCACCCTGTTCCTTAATGTGATGGCTTAATGTGATGTCAATGAGGCAAGATAATTAATCCACACCTTTCATGTTCAAGTCTAGCAGAAAATATAAAGAGCATCTCTTTTAGAAAGCTCATTTTAGAACCCAAATAATTTACTTTGATTGGCTCACTTAGGTCAGGTGACTTTCCCTGAAACAAACACTATACCCTGGGAAATCAGGGTCACAGCTTTCACGCTGTAGAGTCTCTGGCCAGAGAATAGGTAATCCAGTTTCCCAAAGGAAAATTGGCATATTTTTTCCTGTAGAGGGGGAATAGATGCTGGGCAAGCAAAAATAGCATACATATGTTACAGCTCTTAATACATTCAAAAGCCCATTGTTCTGCTGTCTCCACCGAGCAGAATTCCCAAAGAAGAATTTACCTCAGCCCAACTAAATGCTTCTCTTGGTTAAAAAAAAAAAAAAAAGTTAAAAATTAACACACAATTTCTTTTTAAACTTATGATCAAATCACACACAAATGCATATTTTTCAAGTTCTACATAGTCATTTGGAGTCTTTATAGAGTCCTTGCTCAATGTTTTTAGTAGCTTATAGTTATGACAGAAACTAACTATAAATGTAAGGAAAAGTTGTGATTTTCTTTCCTCAGAGGATGTGCATTTCTACCTGCAGTTTTCTCTTGAATATCATCACATTCTACCCTCAGCTTTGATGATGAAGTATAAGGGTTTTCTTTCACATCGATGCCCCCTGGGTTGCTGGCTACAATCAGCCCCCCGGGCAGGAAGCTGAGTATTCTGGGGAGCCACGTTGCATGTCTCCGAGATCAGATGAGGAGAGCAGCTCCATGGAGGCCTCCTGCATATTCCAGGAAATGGCTAAAGTGATGTGGTTTTCCTGTTTCCAAATAATTAATTTTCAAAAATTGGCATGAGGCTCTGCTATTTCTGTACTTGCATAAGATAAACCACTCTTGTTCCATTCAGCTGCACATCTGCCTGTGGAGCACTGGGTTAATAAGTTACCCCTGCCATTGCCACCCGTGAAGGACTGGCTAGGGCTTTATTTCTTTTCCACTTTTATTTATTTTGTGGTACGCGGGCCTCTCACTGTTGTGGACTCTCCCGTTGCGGAGCACAGGCTCCGGACGCGCAGGCTCAACGGCCATGGCTCATGGGCCCAGCCGCTCCGCGGCATGTGGGATCTTCCCGGACTGGGGCACGAACCCGTGTCCCCTGCATCGGCAGGCGGACTCTCAACCACTGCACCACCAGGGAAGCCCTAGGGCTTTATTTCTACAGAAACAATCCATTCTCTGCCAATGCATCTGAAGGTCAGACAAAGAAGCATAGCTTTTCTAGTTTCAAACCTCACATTTTCTTTTCTAAATGAAAGTTTATCACATTTGTTTATCCAGTACCTAGTAGAATTAAGTATCCTCTCTTTAAGAGATCATAGTCTGGTAGAAATTCTGATATGTTATTATGCTATACAATGATTTAGAAATGTATTCTAGAATCCTAGTATATATGCATAGCTAATCTCCTAGATTAAAAGTTGTCTTTGGACTTCCCTGGTGGCGCGGTGGTTAAGAATCCACCTGCCAATGCAAGGGACATTGCTTCGAGCCCTGGTCTGGGAAGATCCCACATGCCGCAGAGCAACTAAGCCCACGAGCCACAACTACTGAGCCCGTGTGCCATAACTACTGAAGCCCACGTGCCTAGAGCCCATGCTCCGCAACAAGAGAAGCCACTGCAATGAGAAGCCCGCGCACCACAGCGAGGAGTAGCCCCCGCTTGCCGCAACTAGAGAAAGCCCATGCACAGCAACGAAGACCCAATGCAGCCAAAAATTAATTAATTAATTAATTTTTTTTATAACGTTGCCTTTGATATTAAGTAACCACCAAAAAAAAAATTCACTTATGTATTCATGAATTCTGAGAAATATTTTTAATATATCTACATATATACATTTATATTTATATATATATTTATTTTTAATACATCAAAGACATTTTGATACATTTACTTAAAGCATTTTTCTCCTATTGAACAAATCCCTGTTCTTTGGTTTCACCAAATCATAATGATTATAATAATTTGCAAATTTAAAAAATTAATTTTGAACTTCCTTAGGGTATACATGGTTTGATAATTCTTTATATATCTTTAGATTCCATTATCAACTTCTCATAATTCTTTCCTGATAAAGTGGATTGGTGATGAACGGAAAGCACAACCCTACAGGGGAAGCAAACTTCTTTTTTGTTTTGTTTTCTGGTCACTTCTTGAATGGGATTTCCCATGTATGGCTTGGATCTTGCAGCTAAAGAGAAGTAACTCATGGAAGAAGATATTTAGGAGCTAATTTATATAAGACGAATAAATCCAAGACAAGAAGAAACCTTTAGGGTTATAAATTATAGGATTTTTCCCTATTATAGATCCAAGTACAATAAATAAAAATTGGGATTTATTTTCCCAGAGATTAAAGTACCAGAAACGAATCTCCCATGTGGAACTTGCTCTTAGGCACAGCATCAGATTTCTCCCTTGATGTGTAAAGCAAGAAGTAATGGAAAAAAATATCCCAGCTGAATGAAAACCACAAGTGTCTCTGATGCCCTGGCCCTAATGGCTTTTATTCCTCTCGCAAAAACTTTTTTACCCTATAACCAAAATAACTGTCTGCAGTCCTTTGCAAGGCTTTTAAAATACTTTCAAATATAGTTTAACTCACCAAAGAAGCAACAGGTCAGATTAGGATTTGAGGCTACAGTAGTAATTACAGGTCCCTTTTGTTGTTTAACACATAACAACTCGTCTGGGGAAGGGTGGTATTAGAGTAAATTAAATTACAAGATAAACTTGTTAGACAAGGGTACTTTGACTAGACTTTTGAAAAAGAATCCAAATGATGAAAACATCATCCACTATCATTTGTTTCACCAACCCACAAAATCTTCACTCAAATATTAGGGTCAGTTATATATTTATCAACTCGTGTGTGCTCTGAAAAGATAAACTAACGCATAGGGAATAGAAGTGTAAAGTGGGACTTTAAGTTATGTATCAGGGAAACACATAAGTCTTTGAGAATCTACACTGAAGATCAAATTTAAAACTTTCACTTGATTCTGGAAGGCTGAGAAAGCCCAAGGAAATAAAGTGCTAATAAATGAGGAAGTAGAAATATGCACTGAAATGCAACAGAATAAGGAAACAAATGTTATCCAGCTCAAGATACACTTAAAAAGATTCAATGTAGCTGGATTCTAAAATAAGACTTAATATTCAGGTTTAAGAGGTATTTAATTTTTTCCCAGCTCTGTCCACTGAAAGGTCCTAGAAGCCCAGAAGTAATTACACCCCCGGAGCAATTAGCACACCCAACACCCAGATCTTTATTCCTAAATACCATTCTCTATTAAAAAGAATCAGGTAACCCTGGAGAAATGACAGATTCCAGGGTTGGTGCAGGGAAGGTACAAGATGAACCTGAACATTTTGTGCCAGAAAGTAAGGAACTGCTAAAAATACACTAAAAGTTAAAAAAAAAAATTGACATGTCAAAAGGACACATAGAGCCAGCTCAAAGGCATTCCCACTGGGCAAGTCAGAGACAATTTAAGCATCAAAATAAACAAGGTCCATAACATATTATAACCCATTGAATAAAATAATAATCCATATTGACAATAAATAGATGATTGATAAATAAATAAATAAATGGTATAGATAGATCTTTCTAACTAGAATGCCAACTAATAAATCTGGAAAGATCCAATTTGAAAATCACATGCAACTATCATGATAAAAATTTATTTAGATAAGGCTAATTCATAGATTAGTCTTGGGTGATAAGGGTGGTGAGTGAGTTTGGTGAGAAACAGGATATTTCTATAGTTCCACCCCACAAATTATCACAACTATCACACCAACAGTGGAGCACAGCCAGCAATCTACCCAGTAGTGAAGCCTAGGCTGCAACCTTCACATCGTCAGGGTACAGCTCTTGGCCCCAGTGATCACACAACACAGCCTGAGGCCCTGCACCAACTTAGTACCCTGTCTGTGGCCCCACCTGAACATAGAGTCAAGCCAGTGGCCCCACCCTGCCAGGAAACACAGCTTGTGATACTGCCCAACCAGAGGTGATTGCAGAGCCCAGCTGGTGGCCCCACCTGACAGCAGAGCACAGCAAGTATCTCTGCCAGACTAGGGAGCTCACCGAGCGGCCCCACTTGAATGTGGAGCCCAGCCAGCAGGCCCAACCAACTGTGGAGTCCAACCAGCAGTAACTGCCCTGACTTCAGAGCATGGACAGTGGGCTCATCCAAATGTATCCAAGGAGATGAAAGATCTGTACACTGAAAGCTATAAAGACACTGATGAAAGAAATTAAGCAGATACAAAAAAAATGGAAAGATATTTCCTGTTCATGAGAATTATATTCTTCTTGTTTTGGATTTTAGAAAGTTTATTAAACATTTTTGGATTGTCTGGGCTATTGTTCTCCATTGCCAGTGTTCACAGAGTATAGGAATTCATGCTTTGGGGTTGAGAGAGAGAGATTTATCCTGCCTTGTAGTCTTGGCTATTTCTTATCACACTTAGGGGGTTTGACAGTTTGGACGAAGCTGGGAGTAGAAGACGTTTCCATTCACTACTGTTTGAGGACACACTGGAGGAGGTCAGACACGCTCTCTGCAGTGACCCTGTAATTGTCCCTACTGGAGAGAAGTATTCTTCTTAATATTTAATATTATTAAAATTTTCATACTACCCAAAGCTATCTATAGATTCAATGTAATCTTTATAGGAAAAAAGGCATTTTTTTACAGATATAGAAAAAATTGTTCTAAAATTCATTTAGAGCCACAAATAACCAAAGCAATCTTGAGAAAGAAGTACAAAGGTAGAGGCATCACACTTCCTGATTTCAAACTATATTAAAAAGCTACAGTAATCAAAACAGTATGGTACTGGCCTATACACTGACACATAGACCAATTGAACAGAATCAAGAGCCCAGAAATAAACCCCCATATATAAGACCAACTATTATTTGACAAGGGAGCCATGAATACTCAATGGGGAAAAAATATTCTCTTCAATAAATGGTGATGGGAAGACGGGAATAAAGACACAGACCTACTAGAGAATGGATTTGAGGATACAGGGAGGAGGAAGGGTAAGCTGAGACAAAGTGAGAGAGTGGCATGGACATATATACACTACCAAACATAAAATAGCTAGCTAGTGGGAAGCAGCCGCAGAGCACAGGGAGATCAGCTCGGTGCTTTGTGAACACCTAGAGGGGTGGGATAGGGAGGGTGCGAGGCAGGGAGACGCAAGAGGGAAGAGATATGGGGACCTATGTATATGTATAACTGATTCACTTTGTTATAAAGCAGAAACTAACACACCATTGTAAAGCATCCAATAAAGATGTTAAAAAAAAAATGGTGATGGGGAAACAGGATATTCACATGCAGAAGAATGAAAACGGATCCTGATCTTACACCACTCACAAAAATTAACTTGAAGTTACTTTAAAAAGTAAATGTGATACCTAAAAACTGTAAAACTCCTAGAATAAAATATAGCAGGTAAGCTCCTTGCCATTGGTCTTAGAAATGATTTTTTGGATATAACTCCAAAAGCACAAGCAACAAAAGCACAAATTTTTAAAGGACTACTTCAAACTAAACGTGTCAGAGTATCAAGAGAAACCATTAACAAAAATGAAAAAGCAACCTTTGGAATGGGAGAAAATATTTGCAAATCATGCATTTGATAAGAGGTCAATGAAAAGGTAGGAATGTAAATTGGTGCAGCCACTATGGAAAACAGCATGGAGCTTCCTCAAAAAAATTAAAAATAGAACTACCCTATAATCCAGCAATCCCACTTCTGGCTATATATTCAAGGAAATAAAATCATGATCTCAAAGATTTATCTGCACCCCCATGTTCAATGCAGCATTATTCACAACAGCTAAGACATGGAAACAACCTAAGAGTCCATCAATAGATGACTGGATAAAGAAAATGTTGAGAGAGATATATATATATCTTTTAACATTCCCACCAACAATGCATAAGAATTCTCCTTTTCCTACATCCTTGCCAGCAATTGTTATCTCTTCTCTTTATACATACAATGGAATATTATTCAGTCATTAAAAATAAGGAAATCCTACCATTTGCAAAAAATAACATTAATGAAACCTGAGGGCTTCATGCTAAGTGAAATAAGAATGACAAATACTCTATCCCACTACTGAGCATATACCCAGAGAAAACCATAACTCAAAAAGACACATGCACCCCAATGTTCATTGCAGCACTATTTACAACAACCAGGTCATGGAAGCAACCTAAATGCCCATCGACAGACAAATGGATAAAGAAGATGTGGTTCACATATACAATGGAATATTACTCAGCCATAAAAAGGAATGAAATTAGGTCATTTGTAGAGACGTGGATGGATCTAGAGACTGTCATACAGAATGAAGTAAGTCAGAAAGAGAGAAACAAATATCGTATATTAATGTATATATGTGGAACCTAGAAAAATGGTACAGATGAACCAGTTTGCAGGGCAGAAATAGAGAGACAGACGTAGAGAACAAGCAGAAATAGAGACACAGATGTAGAGATTGGGATTGATATATATACACTAATATGTATAAAATGGATAACTAATAAGAACCTGCTGTATAACAAAGTAAATAAAATAAAATTTTAAAAAATTAAAAAAAGAATGATATACTCTATGATCTGATCTCCCTTATGTGTAGAATCTAAAAACATTGAATTCATAGAAACAGAGTGTATACTGGTTAATGCCTGGGGCAGGGGATGGGGGAATGAATGAAGGTGGTCAAAGGGTATAAACCTCCAGTTATAAAAAGAGTAAGTGGGGCTTCCCTGGTGGTGCAGTGGTTGAGAGTCCGCCTGCCGATGCAGGGGACATGGGTTCGTGCCCCGGTCCGGGAAGATTCCACATGCCGCAGAGCGGCTGGGCCCGTGAGCCATGGCTGCTGAGCCTGTGCGTCCAGAGCCTGTGCTCCGCAACGGGAGAGGCCACAACAGTGAGAGGCCCGCGTACCGCAAAAAAAAAAAAAAAAAAAAAAAGAGTAAGTTCTTGGGATCCAATATAAAGCATGGTAACCGCAGTTAACAATGCTGTATTGCTAAGAGAGTAAATCTCAAAGGTTCTCACCACACGCACCAAAAGAAACACCTATGTGAGGTGCTGGATGTGTTAACTAACCTTATTGTGGTAATCATTTTGCAATATATACACATATCAAATCATCATATTTGTATGTCTTAAACTTACACAATGTTATATGAAAATTATATTTTGGTAAAGATAGAAAAAAATTTAAAACACAAGCAGAATTTATTCTCTCTCTCTCTCTCTCTCTCTCTCTCTCACACACACACACACACACACAGTTAAAAAGCAGTTGAAAAACCTTAGAAGCCCTGCTTCTAAGGCCTTTCAACTGCTTTAATCAGGCCCTAGAACATCCCAGATAATCTCCCATAGTTAAAGCCAACTGAATAAGGATTTCAATTACATCTGCAAATTCCCTTCACAGCAATACCCAGATTAGTGTTTGAATAACTGGGGATGTAGCTTAGCCAAGTAGACACATCAAAAAGAAAAAGAGAAACCATCACATTATGAAAACTCATATATATAAACAAGGAGGTTAAAAAAGATTATTTAAATGTAGAAACTATAGCCATTCATTCAATACTACTGCCATCATAAAAAAACGTATAACAATAAAAGCCAGGCAAACCTTGTAAAAGAATAAAGATGTTTCAATAGGCACAAAACAGACATTTAAGATGAACGTCATTCTTGAGACAAAAGTAAGAAGCTATCAAAGAATAGTCAAACATAGCCATCTATAATATACTGTTTCAGAAGGAAAGCTTTAGCTCATAAGTCAGGTTCACCATGATAAACAACCAGAACCTGGAAAATATTGGACATCATAAATGACACAGAGACTGAGAAACAAGAAGTTGTCATATTTTATCATGGTTCAAAACAAAATGACTCTCAGTCCTATGCCTTGAAGGGGACAGAGGTTAGAAAAACGCTAGCAGTTGTTTTATGACCTTTCCAGCTTTGAAAAGAAAGGCCCCTTAGGCCAAGCAAAGCCCATTTTTCCCCATAATTTGAAGACCAACAACATTTTATCCTGGTGTGAGAGGTTGATCCTCGCTGTTTGACGGCACACATCTTTTCACAGATGGAGCTGAAGGCAGTGCTTTCCCAGAACCACGACTCTTTTCCTCCTTTACCCTGAGCCTGCAGTGCCTGGGTACACTTCACTCCAAGTGACTGTTCCTACAAGCTATAGTTCATCTTTTCTTTTCTTTTTTGAAACACTATATTGGAGAAGAAAGCTGCAGAGCAGCTTTTGTGAGACTCTATTATCAGAACAAAAGGAGGAAGAGCATGCATCAGTAGTTCATTCTTCTTAATAATTTTTATGGACTGAATGTTCTCACTGAGAAGTTAGAGAAGTCACTTAGAAATTCATTATGCAGGGAGAAAACTCAAGATGGCTCCTGGCACTAAGCAATTTTTTTTTTCTATTAGATCGCTAAAGTAGTTACCCCGCACCTGGGTGTGAACAAAGCTTAATAAAACCTTATAAGTGATAACACTATGCTCTCAGATTATTATCTTCAGGATGTCTCTGTACACAGTGCATATAGTCATCTTCAGTATCACTGCCTACACTGAAACAAGCAGAGGCCAGGAAGACCCTGCTGAGATGGAGATATTATTGGGTCGCTGATCGGTTCACTTACTAAGAGGTCCACTCCTACCCACTGGCCTCGCCTGTGAGACCAGACTCAGCTTCAGGGTCTGCCTGTTAGTAGGGTGGGAAAACTCCCATAAAGTTGAAGCTTGAACTTCAATTTACCCAAACAAGCCCTCTCGTGGGGGAGGGTGAGTAAGCCTAAAGAAATAACGTTACTGAGAAGTTAAGACTTCTACAGTAGAATCCCCTCCTACCAGTGCTAAAAACGAGGAGTAGGACACAACATGGCATAAGTATTTCCTATTGGCCAGATAAAGGGGTGAGCATGTGAGATTCATAGGAAAGTTGGTGAAGACTCATAGTCCTGGATTTGTACAGAGAAAAGACCACAAGGAGCTTGAGAGGTCAAGGGTGAGTCAAGGTCACTAGATGGGTAACCAGGACAGAGTGCTAGTGGCACAGCAGGCCAGTGCAGACAACAGCAGCAGCACGTTTCGTACAGCATCCTGGAGAGATAACAGGAGCAGTGGCTACAGCACACAGAAGCAGAGGCACAAAGAGAGGCACAAATCTTATGTAAGATAACCTTCCTCTTGGGGTCCCCCAGAAAGACTAGAAAGGGGAAGGTGTAGGTACCTGTTGAGGCCCTTGAGCTCTCAGATTTCTTGCTGCCTCTGGAGGTATTGGTTAAGTCCCCCTATGATCTTAGCTCCGGAGTTCTTGCATTATGCATTTTCAGACTTTATTTGAGCATTTCTTTTTCCAGACTGGGTCTGAAAACCAGTGGTGTCAGACTAAGTGTGATTTAAAAACCAGACTGGGTCTGGGATCAGACCCAGACCACCTTCAGGGACTTGAACGTTTGGTTCACATTCCCCAATTAAAAAGGGTTACAGCAGGCTCTTGGAATGAGATGGAGATCTGAAGTTAAAACTCACCTAGGGAGGTTTCTCTATAGAAGCAGTTGGCATCTTAAGGTGGACAGTTCTCCCAAGATCGTGGATCAAGATCTTAATCTCCAATATGAAAGCTTTATTCCTTTTGCTTTTTCACTACTTGCCTTTTCTCTCTGTTAATGTACAGGAAGATAAGGTTCCTTATCTCCGGTATCTTTCACTGAATGTACTGCTAAGGTCATAGCTGCACAACAAAAGTCCTTAAAACTTTCATGCTAAGGTGGTTTAGATAATAAAATTGCAGAACTAGAAGGAGTCTGTGCCATAGTAAATATCTCTTACTGTACCTGCATAGAAACCTCTGGTATTGCAACAAATACAAGAAATTATCAAACAAGCCACTTGGCTAAAACAGGTTGATGCTCCTTCAGGTACATTCTTTGATTTACTTGATGCCAATTGGTTTGATTCTTGGGGGCCCTGGCTAAGGAGTACACTTAGTCTCTTGGTATTATCCTCCTAATAGCTATCATTATAGTTTCCCTGGTGTGCTATATTCTCTCAAAGGTCTTAAATGCATGTTTGCAGCCATCAGCAGTACATCAAATGGTCTCGCTGCACTTGGAAAAACAGAAACAAAACAAACAATGAGATGAACAGCAAGAACAATTCTTTCACGATCTGGCATTATAACCTAAAACTTTTACAAGGAGACAAGAAGGAACTTAACTCTGATGGTTACTGAGAGTGGGCTAATACCAATTTTGGGTCAATCTCTCATGTATGAGAGGATGAACAAAAGGGTGGAATTGTTAAATGAATAAACAAGGAGGGCATTAGACTGACGTGGCTTTAATGCTATAATGCTATATAAGCAACCCAAAATCTCAGCCTATAAATGCCTCAAGACTACAAAATCAAAATACTGAGGACAACTAATCACAGTCAACTAGGCTTTAAGTTATAGCCAATAACTAATTTCCTTACTTTGCTTCTGCCTTTTCTCTATAAAAGCTTCTCCCCAAGCTTTTACTGGTGGACCATTCCTAAACACTTCTGGTTTGGTATTGCCCAATTCAAATCAATTTTTGCTCAAATAAGCTGAAAATGTTTACTATGCCTCAATTACTCTTTTAACAGCATGAACACGCCAGTCCTTCACAGTCCCCACAACTCTCAATTGTCTTTTAACAGTTGTGTTTCACATTTTTGTGACTCAGTGACATTTGAGCTTGAAAGCCTCTGCTATAAGTGAGTATGAGGTGGATCCAGTGGTAGATGATTCAAGGAAAGGCCAATTAAACTGTAGGTCACTCTTCCTGATACCCCAATTAACACATTTAATAAAAAGCAAGCCATGCTGTATTTCATGTTCTTCCAGGCCTTTCATCCAGCATTCCAAAGCTCATGATCAGAAAAATATGCAGTCCCGATAGCTCTCTTCTTATAAAATATGTATATTCATAGAATCTTTTCTGTTCGTTTCACAGAATCACAGCATACATACATCTCTTTTTTGGCTTATTTGTTTAGCTTGAAATATCTTTTCTCAGTATAGAACAATGGATGAAGTATTTACAAATACTGACACAAAAATATCTAACATTTTTCTTTCAGCTTAGCAATGTACAATAAAACAACAAACAGAAAGCGTTAAGAGCTGAATTATTCTGAAATTGGTCACACAGAACTCCAAAATACTTGTCAGAAGATTTTAAGCAATAGATATTAGGAAGGTAATGCATATATTTACATGGATCTAAGAACATTTTTGTAGCCTCCACAGTTGAAATATACTGAGCCACAACAAGCCTCCAGACAAAGCTCACTTCTGTAATTTAAGTCCCATTTGCAATAACTTCATAGGACAGCACAGACATTGAAACATATAATTTGTGTCCGCGGCAAAGAGATTCCATTATTCACTTATTCATCTTGAGATTCTCAGTTACAAACCAAAGAAATTGTTCTAGCTCATTGAAGCAGAAAAAAATACTTCATTAAAAGGATATAAGTTTCAGAATCTCTGGGAAAGACCCAGAAGCAGGCTTGATGTTTACTCTTCCAAGAACAGTCTCCAAAATAAGACACAAGACTGTTCCAGCACCAGGGCTACCACCAGGTACAACATCACAGTTTGCACTGGTGGTTCCAGGTACTAGAGACAACTCCTAGAGTCTTTTGGACTGTGCCTCTGGAAGGCTGGATGTCTTGGCCTGCGTCAATGTTTGTGCTTGGCTGCAAAGCATGATGGCTAGAAAAGTAAGGTTATGGGCTCTGCCACTGTGAGCGGTGGGCTAATAAGGCAAAGAACTCCCCACACACAAAAAAAGGTATACAAAGGTGCTGAGGAATCAAATGACCACTGCCCACTCACCCACCCCTGCCAAAGCAACAGGGCATTAGATACTGGGTGAGAAAGTGTTAAAGAAAAATAAAATAACATGTTAAGAAACAAATTCTTGTGGAATTTTTAGTCTGTTGGGGAAGACAGGACAAAAATTAAGCAAATAATCACATTAATAAATGTATAACTACCAACCGCATAAGTGATCCAAAGGAGAAAGTTCTGGTTCTCTGAGAGCTCGTATCAACTGGAGATCCAGAAGACTTCTTAAGGAAATGATTTCTGACCTGGGATCTGAAGAAGGAATAAGAATTAAACTGATGAAGGGAATTGAAGAACATTCCAGAACATTCCATTCAGGGGAAGCACATACGCAGACAGCTGTGATGAGAGGGAACACAGCAAGTTTGAGGAGGAGGAAGGGCCATGTATTTACTTGAGATTAAGGTTAGGGTGGGAAAAGAGTTGTGTAAATAAGGTTTGAGAGGTAGATGGGGCTAGATGAGGCAATATTTACGTCTTCATTCTGAAAGCAAATGTGGAAGGGGAGTGCAAGAGTACTCTAATCAGATCTCTCTGATAATTTTGTGTCAACTGAGCACTGGGAGGCTGTAGACAACATGTGGTTCAGGAGGGAGGTGACTGTAGTCTCACCTCTTACAAGACACTTGGAGAAAACCCACCAGCCACTTTACAGTAGATTCTTGTTGCTTTTTCTTCGGCGTGTGTAAGTTCTGTTTTAATCAGTTTTGCTATAACTGTTATTTTGCAAAATTGAATTACATACATGCTTAAAACATTTTCAGATTTTGAAAAGTTTAATGTCATAAATATTCCTTTTTTGGAAACTGCATCTCTGATGACACTCTAGAGCATTTGCAATTCATAGCCTAATGCATTTGGCTAAGTTGAAATTCCTTGAAATTCAGAATTTATAATAAAAGGCATTATGGTTTCCAAATAGTAGTGGATGACCAGGGAATTACAGTATTTAGCGCTGCTTTTCAGACTTCCACCTGAAAACTGCCTTTCCCTGGTCGTCTGATCTACTGTCTCTTCGCCAATTAATTCTTAGTTAATTTCTGCATAAATAGCAATAGAAAGCTCTATAAGAACTTCATTAATTTTTTCTTCAATTACTTGAAATTTGGTTAGAACTGAAGATTTCTTTGCATTAAAGCAGCCTGAAGTATTAGCTTTAAAAAGTGTGGTTTGAAGCCAGGAGACTTGATGTTAAGTTCTGTTTGCATCACTTCCCAGATATATGACATTTTGAAAGTTATTGGAATCTTTAGCCTTTATTTTCTCAACTGCAAAAGAGAGGGCCTCCAGCTGAGTTGTAATGAAGATAAAATAAGAGGATATTTCATCAAAGTGATTCGCATGCTAGACAAGTGTAGAAGCATAAACATGAAAATGATTTACTAAATAAACAGGGTTCGGAAATGCAGAAACATTGGGGTGCTTCACAGCAAAGAAAATATTCAAAAATTTTGCAGCATTTTAAGAATACGCACAAAAGTAGAGACCGGAACTGTTTTGACTGTGCCTGTGTTCCTTCTTTCGGGATTTTCCTTGTTGGTCTCTGAGTTTAGAGCACGTGAAAACCCTGGATCAGCCTCCAGCAGCCTCCCAGCTGGGCTACACCCCAGAAAGCAATCGTGGCAGTAAATTTAAATAGAGTCCAGGAGTAAGCAAGGCGTATCCCTTCAACAGCCAGGTATGCTTAGGTTCTTTTGGTGCCCTATGTTTCATTTCATTTTATTAGCTGTTTATCAGATATACAGGGCGGAATTAATAATACGCCTCAGCTCAAGGCACTTTATAATCATCGATCCATATGAGTCTCTCTAGTTTTAACAGTTATTTATTCTACTTATCCACATCTCCAAGGTAACCATTCTGCTGTATTTCTTTTTTTTTTTAATTAATTAATTTATTTATTTATGGCCACGTTGGGTCTTCATTGCTGCGCGCAGGCTTTCTCTAGCTGCGGTAAGCAGGGGCTACTCTTCGTTGCGGTACACAGCCTTCTCATTGCAGTGGCTTTTCTTGTTGCGGAGCATGGGCTCTAGGTGTGCGGGCTTCAGTAATTGTGGCACACGGGCTCAGTAGTTGTGGCGCACGGGCTTAGTTGCTCCACAACATGTGGGATCTTCCCAGACCAGGGTTCAAGCCCGCGTCCCCTGCATTGGCAGGCGGATTCTTAACCACTGCACCACCAGGGAAGCCCTATTTATTTCTTTTTATTTTAAAGTGCTCTAAAATGTGTTGTGTGATTTTGTTAGCATTTATTTTAAACTATGTAAATCCTTAAAGATCTCATTCATTTTCTTACTCTTTTGGACTAAGTACTATCTTTTTAAGATCCAATCTTATTTCTACGTGTACATCAGATATGTCCCTACTAAAGCTCCATAACCACCCATGGTATGTATCCTCCAAGTCTTGCCTATTTACTCTACCCAAACTGCCACCAACTCCCACCACTGTAAACATTACTGTAATAGCTATCTTTATATAGTTCACACTATAAAAATATTTGAAATTTTCTGTGGGATAAATTCTCAGTAGCAGAATTGCTGTGTCATAGTATGTATGTACACTTAATTTGTCTACATCCTGCCAGACTGTTCTTCAGAATGGCTGTATCAATCTACTCCCCATGAAGCTTTCTGCATAGCTGCTTCCCTGACAACACTTAGCATTATCCAGTTTTCTAATTTTTGCCATTTAATACTGTTAATTTAACCTGAATTTCTCTGGTTACTATCTTCAGCATGCCTTTGAGTACTTGGTTTTGAGAGTTTTCTTTTCTGTAAATTGCTCTCTCATAGTCTTTACCTGTTTTCCTATTGCGGTAACTGACTTGTCAATTTATAGAAATTCCCTGCTAATTATTAATTCCGTTCCAGTTTTGAACATTGAAAATACCTTCTCCCATTTAGTCATCTATTAATTTGGTCCATAGTGTTCTTCATGAATGAAAAACCTTAATTTTCCTGAGCATAATGAAGCTTTCACAGATTATTTCTTCTTTTCTAACTTTCTCATCCTTGGAGATCTTCCCCTGTGGTCCTCTCCCTGCCTGAAGTCTCACCTGAGGGTGCTGGGGACAGAATGACAGCTGCTCAAGTACAGAGGATGGGTCAGTTTTGTTTGATGCTCTTTCCGCACAACTACAACAATGCCTGGACCAGGGTTAGTGCCATTATATATAAGTGCTAAATGAATGAAGTTAGAAAGTCTCCCAGAGCTATGGAGAGGTCATTTCACCTCCTGGATTCTTTAAGGTGCACAGTTCCCCACGACTTACTTGGTTTGCGTACAAGAAAAATCCTTCTTGCTCAGGGAGGGAGGAGGGCTGCAGTGGGGTGGAGCAACGGAAGCTGTTTGTCACTCTCTTTCCATGATTTCAATTTCCATGATTTCAATCTCCACATTGTTCCCAGTGGATCGTTCCGAAAAGTCAGTATCTGGAAGATTTTACATAGATATGCATATGAGTAAGTATCTTGCTGGTAACCAATATTTCTTGCTGGTACAAACCAATCCAAAACGTACATTCCCACAATATTTCTGATTGTTTTCTTTATTGGGGTATAACTTACATGCAATAAAATTCTCCCATCTATACAGCATATTTGCAGGGGGAGCCTTAATTTTGATATAATTGTATTTAGCAATCTTTTGCTTTGTTTTTCCTTTTGAAAATTTTTGAAGTGTTTCCCCATTCCTAGATTGTAAAGATTATCTCATACATTCTCTTAAATCAGCTGTATTTTTTTCCCTTCTAACTTACATGTTTAATCAATCTGGAGGTAACTCATTATGTAGTCTTAGGTAGGGATCCAATTTTTCTCCATATAGTGAGACAATTTCCCCAAAAAACTTCAACTAAACATTTTCTACTGATTTGTGGTAATTCCTTTCAAGTTTATTAAATTCCCATGGATATATGAGTCTCATTCTGAGTGTATCATTTTCTTCCACTTATCTGTTTATCTGATCTTATACCAATAGCACATTGCTTTTACTACTCTGGCCTTGTAGTATGTCTTAATATCTGGCAGGGCAAGCTCTTCATCTTTACGACTTCTCTTTAAGCAGCAGACAGCCATGAACTTTTATTTCTCTCTACAAATTTTACAGCAAATTTAATAGTTTCCCTAAAATATCTAACTGGAATTGTTACTGAAATTGCATTGCATTTATATACTAAATTAAAGAAAATCTCTGTCTTAATAATATGAATTCATCCCATCCAAGAGCATGAAATGTCATTCTCTTTCTTCATAGCATCTTTCATGTCCTTCACCCAAATTTTAAAGTGTGACAGGAAAATTATTTGAAACTTGGAAATAAGACCACAAAAAGGTGAGTGGGATATCCTTTCAATATCACATGAGGGCAAAGGTCACAAAAGTATAGTTATGAAATGTATTTAGTTTATCTCATTGTTTACCATTAATAAAAGGTCTCAAACTTAGTGAGGTTACATGTTAACTTCTAGAATTTTTTCCAGTAGATGCAAATAATTTTGTGTCTAATGAAAGAGATGACTCCAAAGATTTATGGTCTGGGTTTGGGACATTAGTTTTATAACTAATTCAGCAGTCCCGATATTTCTCTGCTAAACTGCCTATAAATCCCTGGCATCTTAAGTTCTCTTTGAACTGGCCATACACCTTATTGGTCCCCGTATTAATTAATGGGTTTAAAATCTTTAACATGTTGATTTTCTATTTGCATGAAAGTCATGGTTTTAACTTTTTGAAAAGCACACTTTGGTGAGTTCCTTCATAAAGGTCTTACATATTCTAGGTTACTTTAAGTCTTAGATAGTTTATAGTTGTATTGCAATTATGAATGGAATATTATTTTTCTGGAGTTTCCCGATTAATTACTGCTGGTATAGAGAAATATTTTTGATTTTGTAAGTTGATGTTGTATAAAGCAACTTTGCTAAACACATACTGGTTCTAATAGGTGGTCTCTGGATTCTATTAGTTCTTTTAAGTACACAATTACAATATCAGCAATTAATGAACAGCTAGATACTATACACTAATAAATTTTTAAAGATAGATAAAGTGGATAAATCCCTAGAAAATTATCAAATGCCAAAATTAGCCCTAATTTTACAAATACTTCCCTTGAGGTTGATCCTAGGTTTAGCTTCTGACTCTCAATAAAATTCATATTTATGTTGTGTACATAAATGACCTCATTTAATATCCACTAAAATTCTGTAAGTTAAGTGCTATGCCCATTATATATTGAAGAAAATAAAAAAGCGCATCGTAAAATAAGCGCATCGTACAAAGTCACAACATTAGTTGTGGTGGCTCCTTGTCAAAAATTCAGCTCTTGTGCCTTGAAACCTGGTACAATTTTCTGAGGCAGAAACTTTTGTGTGTCTCTCTGCCCCTATCCTCCAGGTCGTTTTATTACCTAGAAGTTCAGAAAAAAATAAAACTGATCATAGCAAAGAAATGTTCATCAGCTAATAGGGTAAGTATTCACATGAGGTTTGATTTTTGCTACCCTCACATCTACAAAGGAAGACCAATTTGTTATCACAGAAAAGTGAGAAATACAAAATGATATCTCATCAGGGGTTTTGCTTTCTCTTTGGAGTCTGGAGAACAAGCAGGTTCCTATAACTGATGAAGCTGCTTTTAAGATGTACTTGTGGCAGTGTTCTCAGATTCGGCAAATAAATATACAGGGTGCCCAGTTAAATTTAAATTTCAGGTAAACAATGGATATTATTTTAGTATAAGCACGTCCCATGCAATATTTAGGATATATCCAGTATGTGTATATGTGTGCATACTATATATCCAGTGTATATTATATACATATAGTATACATTATAATCTTTACCACAACCCTGAAAGATTATTATTCACCTTTTAATATTGATAAGGAAGCTGAGGTTCAGAGATATTAAGTAAATCATTCAAGGCCACCAGGTGGTAACTGGCAAAGCTGATCAAGACCATCTAAAACCCATGCTCTTATACTGCTTCCCCAGTTCCTCAAGTAACCCTGTGGGACAGCACCATGTTTCAGTTAACCCCAGTCCCATTCCCAGCCCTCTCCTCCCTTGCTCCACTCTATGGCAGGGGTTGGGAAAACTAAACTCTCCCTTTCCAGCTTCCATCACTTCCAGAGCAGGCCATGTGACACAGTTCCAGCCAGAGAAGTGAAAGCAGAAGTTGACTGGAGCTTCTGGAAAATCTTGGCTTTCACGATCAAAGGGACAAACATGAGTCACTGATCTGCCCCTCCTCCTCTTGCCATGATCACAGATTTGATGATGGGCGATGTAGCCCTCATCTTGTGATGACTATTAAGGAAAGGCCAGGGGGTCTATAGAGTTGCCAGCCAACCCTAGTACTATCGAACCTCTGAACCAAGGAAGAGCAACACCTACCTCCAGACTTCCTATTAGGTAAAGATAAAACTATTTGTTTAGCTACAGTAAGTCAGGGTGCGAATTTCCTTTCCACACTAATTATTTGGGTGTTAGGGATTCTCAATAGATTCAAATTCAGACAACATGAATTGGATGCCTAATACTTCCAGGCTCCTTGATAGATGTCATCATAATTTAACCCTTACAATAGCCTTGTGTGGTGGGGATTACTGTACCCATTTCACAAAACTGCAGTTCAAAGAAGCCTCGCAGCCTGTTCAAAGTCTACCCTAAGCTGGTAGCAACATCAGGATTCAAACCTGTGTCATCTGAATCTGACTGTAGGCTTTTCTCTTTTAGATGACTGGAAACACTCGTATGATACTGAAATAACAGTTTGGTTTCATTTTGAAAGTATGCATTCAACAGGAATTTTCCAGTTTTCAGAGATGAATAATCATTTTATAAGGAAATTTTACTTTTACCAAAATTCATATTCCTTAAACTCACTGAATACATTAAACTAGCCTATGGTTTTTCATTTTTATGTAGAGCAAGTTATGTTCTCTACTAGGGAGAAAAGATGTGTGATAAAATAAAGGTTGAAATCCAAGGAACATTTTTTTAAAAACCAAGTACCAAAAACTACTACGTTACAAATGTGAAAAAAAAAACATGGAATATGATTGTAATAGTTACATCTCACATTGGCTGAGGATGGAGTATGTAATGCTGGAGAATTCTTTTACCATTGCATTTTACGCTGAGTTCATAGTACTACACTGACTGGCAATCTCTCTTCATAATGAGAGTCTTTCAGCAGAGGAAAAGAAAAGTAAGTTGTCATCTTAAAAAAGAAAAAAAGTACTATAGAAAGGGACAAAGATTTGTCAAAGGGCAGCACAATAACCATTATGGGAAGGCATGACAAAGTCAAAGAGAGCTGGGTAACCACTCATTTGCCCACCAACTTAATAGGATAAATTCCTCCAGGCTCTTAAAAGATAATGAGCACACCAATTATTTTCTCAGGGCACAGGAGCAGGTCGAGGAATTACTGCTGTGTTCTGACACAATAACACAAGCCGGACAAGTCAGAAATGTCATCGTCAAGCAGTCTAAGGATATTTGAGCAGAGAGATGTTAATCACAGGTGAGTCTTGCCAGTGGCTCTCCAATCACAGAAGTCAGGGTTCATTTTCAGTTCAAGCATGATGCTCTCAAATCAAATCTGGTATTAACGACATCCCACAATAAGGAGATCTGCAGCAACCATAAATCTTTAGATCTCTAAGTCAGTTGTCTATTTGTCCTTGTTGTCAGAGAGCACATATTTACTCAGCTTTCAGAGCAAAATAATTCATATAGATGCCAGAGATAGGGGAAGATAGCATTGATTCATGGACATGGGTTGCTGTGCAGTAGGTCTTTTGACGTAATAATAATTGCTATTTGTTTTGTACACTAAAAATAATTTCCAGGTACAAATATTACAATCTGTTCAAATCTATTAAGTTTTCAGGGGAAGTAACAAGAGTTTTGCTGGCTTAAGCAGTCCTCTGAAGTTCTTTTGTTGTTTCTATTGCTGTTCCATCGGTCTTTTAACTTTAAATATTTAAAAATTTTTAAACCTACAAAAATGCTGAAAGAAGAGAACAATAAATACCATTCATCTAAATTCATCAAAATATTAATATTTTATCACCCTTGGGTTTTTTTTCTGGGAATTTTCTTTTTTATTTTATTTTATTTTATTGATTTACAATGTTGTGTTAACATTTCTTTCCTTCTTGCCTATCTCTGGACTAATCATATTTTTTAATGTAAGAATATATATACTTTCTTGCTCTACCATTTGAAAATAAGTTCCAGACACCATGACAGTTCATCCCTAAATATCACACATCTGCTAAGAATGAGTGTTCTCCTATATAATCAGAGTATCACTTTCATATATCCACATTCAAATTTCCCCAGTTGACCAAAATTGTTTTTTTTAATTGTTTTACTTTTTCAATCTAGGATCAAATCAAGGTTCACACATTGCCTTTGATTATGTCTTTTAGTATCTTAAATCTTTTCCTGAAGAGCATTCTTTTTGTTTCTGTTTCTATTTTCACAACATTGAAAAATTCAGGACAGTTGTCCTATATTATGCCCCACATTCTGTATTTAATTGTTCTTCACCACGAGAATCAGGTTAAATATTTTTGGCATAAGTACTACATAGCACACAGGGGATGCTGTATACCTCCCATTGTGTCAGGTATCTATTCTAAAGGTTAATTTTCCTTGGCAATGAAAACACATAATCCATGGGATAATACCTCTTGCCACCTCCAACAACATTTTACTCAAAAGTTTTAGTATTCTTTGATGATCTTTGCTTGAATTGCATTCAGGTGCAAAATGGTGATTTTTTTTAAAATTCTCTCCTTTTTCTACATTTACTATAATCTTCTGTAAAGAAGAGCTTTCCTACTTATTTCTTCTCTCTCCCTCTCTTTCCCCTCTTCCATCTATCACTATAGATTTATGTTCAATGTGATATAATCTCTTACCATCATTATTCTTTTCAATGCTCAAATTGTCCCAGTTTTTTTTTTTTGGTTTTTTTTTGTTGTTGTTGTTGTTTGGTTTTTTTGCCATACGCGGGCCTCTCACTGTTGTGGCCTCTCCCGTTGCGGAGCACAGGCTCTGGATGCGCAGGCTCAGCGGCCATGGCTCACGGGCCCAGCCGCTCCGCGGCATGTGGGATCTTCCCGGACCGGGGCACGAACCCGTGTCCCCTGCATCGGCAAGCGGACTCTCAACCACTGCGCCACCAGGGAAGCCCTCACTCAGACTTTCTTATCAGATTTCCCAGAAGTGGGGCAGAATGGGAGGAGGGAAGGATGAGGTTTAAGATGTCAGCAAACATCAAATAAATGGGGTCAGATAAAATTTTAAATATTTTTTAAATTTGTTTAATTTAAAAAACTTTAAAAATAGAAAAATTTTTTAAAGTTATTTTAATTTTAAAAAAAAAAAATTAAAATGTTTTTAAAATGTTTAAAAATGGGGTCAGACTATTACACTGGGCTACACTTACATTCTTTTACATAAGTCTATGAGATAGAGATCTGTTACATAGGTACCATGTGCGCCCAAATCACCTCCACAGGGTACATGTGAAGTACCTGGAATAAGAACACAAGGAACTTCCAGCTCTTTAAGTGGGAAACAACCTCTATTAATACACAGTAGCAGCAGAAAAATCATTATTCCTTTGCAAGTTACTTGACATTTTCAAATTGTTTCTAAATCAGTTATGGACAGGGCTATCAATTTTCTGTTTAGAAAATCAACTTTAGAAAGGATATGTGCTTTCATGATGTCAGAGGGCTCCTCAGAGGGTCAAAAGCATTTAAACTTGTCTCTCAGTCAAGACATCAAGATAATTCTAAGAGCCTCTATATTTCATATAAATGTCAGATTAGAGCAGCTCATCATTAAGTTGAATTAATAGAAATAACCATTACATTTAAACACTCAAAAAATAAAGCTACAGATCTTTGTCAAAACATATAATGATAAAACAATAATATTAGCAGCTAACGTGAATTGAATGTCTTTATGTTCCAAACACATTATAGTCATCCTCGTAACAGTTCTTTGGATTTAATATTAATATTATCTCAAGTTTGCAATGAGGAAATTTAAGCCCAAAGAGGTGAAATAATGTGACCAACATCCCACGGCAGGTAAGTGAAGAAGTGAGAATTCAAACACAAAGCAGAAAAATAACATTGAAAATTCAACATTTCGGGACTTCCCTGGTGGTCCAGCGGTTGAGATTCTGTGCTCCCAGTGTAGGGGCCCCAGGTTCGATCCCTGGTCAGGGAACTAGATCCCCCACACACCGCAACAAAGACCCCGCAGGTCACAACTAAGACCAGGCACAGCCAAATAAATAAAAAGATAGATATTTTTTTAAAAAAAGAAAATTCAACATTTCATTACTGTATTTTAGCTCTGAAAGTAGAACACAGATTGATTTCCACTAAAGATAGAAAGCGCCAGACTGGCTCAGATTTTAACCTAATCAGCATAAACTTTTATTCTCTTCTCTTCTATTTTTACCTTAGAATATTAGGGTCCAGCATCCAAGACAGCCAGTAGCCAAATGACCAGGGATGGGGCAGAAGAACTGTTTGGACTTTTCCAATCCAAAGGATCACATCAACAATCAGTTTGGAATTCAGTGAAGTATGCCCTGTTGCGGTCTTGAGGTGATTTTTTTCAGCTGAAATCCAGATTTCTCTGTGTTGTAACCACTCTGAAGAAACAGAATAAACCCCCCACCCAAAATCTGGTTGGAACGTCAAGACTGATGACACACAACAAGAAGGTATGAAAGGTTTATTACTTACATGAAATGAGAGAGGCGTTGAGTTCAAAAGTACCTATAGACTAATGGGTTAAAAAAATTGTTCAAACACTGTTTGACCTTCAGTTTTGGAGATCTCAATATCACATGTGTAGCGTAATAGTCTACATGACATATTTTTCAGAGCACTTTTACACACATCTCATTGAATCACCTCAATAACTGAGTGTGAATGACAGAAAATTTACCTATGCAAACGTGAAGCAAATATCTCATGTAATCAATATGTGTATTCCAGTAGGCAGAGGGTGCTAAACACCTTTATAACCCCTTGGTGCACGGCTTTGCTCAAATGGCTGTGGCAACCAGCTGTGCCGCAGATATAACCTTTGACAAAATGACACACCTCTGCTGTACTGCCCGTCACTTGCTTTCTGGCCCAAGCTTCTCTGTCCACTGAGATTCTGGGCTGTGATGGGTCACATGCAAATCTGTAAGTACAAGGAAATTAACACCCCTGGAGCAACCCTTGATTAACATAGGATAGGAACTGGGAAATAAACACTCACCTTTCCCTGTCCCTGGTGGACGATTCTGAGGCACATTCTGTATAACTCCAGTGGGGCCCTGCTAGCATTGAGCCCCAGCTGCACGCAGCCACCTTCTTAAAATTGCATCCTTGGATTCACTTCCTTTCTTCCCTGTTCCACTCTTCCCAATCTGCTGTGCTTATCCTGCTTTATCAGATTTGGCTACAGTAGTTAATAAATCGTTAATATATACTTCAAGAAAAATCACATTCCCTGGGGACTATTCATCAAGCCCTTGTCATAGAATCTGCTTTAGAAGGGAACCCAAACAAAATCAGAGAGTTTAAGTAACTTAAAAAAGAGTCAGTTAATGTTGCAGTTAGAAAACAGGTCTTCTGTCTGCTTATGGGATGTGATTAAAAGCACAGGCACTAAAGTCACATTCAACTGGGTCTGAAACTAACTGGTGCACTTTAAGAATGTGACTTGATTTTTCTGATGCTCAACCACTTAATCGGAATATTAATATAAATGATAATAACAATGGCCAGTCATTATTGAGTGCTTCCATGTGTACACTCTTTGCATATATTAACCTTCTAATCCTCACCGTAACCTTATGACATATATATATATTATATATATATATATATATATATTTTTTTTTTTTTTATTCAAGACCCATTTATTCTCTAATTCTGCCCACATGGAGACACCCTCCTTGAAAAGGCATTGAATCCTTCCATTCACTTTAACACCTTGTGCTGAAAACATGTGTTCTGAGGTTTCAACTATGAGATCCACATTCTTAAAGCACTGATTCTTAAACCTCATCTAGATTTCTCCCCTTGGATGGGGGGAGATGACCCAACCACAGCGAAGAACAGCTCAGGACTGTGGGCTCTGCTCGCCCAGAAGACCTTGCAGCTCCCCTGACCACCCGGCTGGATCCAGGACTAGGGCCCTGAGACGAGGGGTGCCTGCTGGACTGCCGCCAGCGCCACCGCCCCCAGCTCCTGTCCTCTTCACTAGGCTGGCTGTCACCTCTAGTTTCCCTGGAGTTTGGGGATTCCAGACGGTCTCTGCTCACACTTCTGTATGACGCCTGCTGCCTCAGCACTGCTGATCCACACTAAGGGGGGAAAGCACACAGAACTGCTTTTCAACACACCAACATTCCACACAAAAGTTATTTTATAAGCCTGCGGGTTCTTTTTCAGCAGAGGAGATTCCCAAGGTCATGACTTCCCCCGGCTCCCCACTGCCCTTGCCGGCAGACTGGATGTGCGTGGCCGCCGTGCTGAGTCGGGCACACCCCCGTGGCTCCACTCCGGAGCACTCTCCTGGAGAACCGAGGACGGTTCCCCGGGCTCATCTGTCCTGAAGCCAGCCCTAGAGTGACAAGAGCCACACCTGCAGGTCTATTCCACTGACCAGCCGCACAGGACCGAGCTGGGCCCACGGACCTTGGTCTGAATTGTGTTGGCTGGTCATTCTTGCCTAGGTTCACAGGCCAACAGCCAGTGTCCTTCCTTCCCTGCTCATCACTGCACCAGTGGCTCACTCCTACCTGCTGCCATCACAGGCCTGGCAACCTCGTGTTCGGGGCCAGCCAAGAACTGAGACCCCAGCAGGCCCCTAGTTCCCAGCAGGCAAACTCCCCATTAAACTACTGCTGCCTGGCCGTGTTCTCGAGGCCTCAGAGCCGGGAAAGTGCGAAGGGCATAGCAAGCCGCGGCGCCCCCAGCCCCGGACCCGCCAGGCTCCGCGGAGGCGCCGGGTCCTCGCCGCACCACTACCCCCAACACAAGCGACCTCTGCGCCCGCCTGTCCCGCGGACCCGGGTGCGCCTCCGGCCACCGCGACCCAGGACGGAAGCGCGGGGCGTGGTGCTCGGCACGCGGCGGGCGCGCGGCGGGCGCGGGGGCGGGCGCGCGACGGGCGCGGGGGCGGGCGGGGACCCCGGGTTCCGGCCCCGAGGCCGCGCGGACCCGGCAGGCCCACCTCCGTCCCCGCCGCCCGGAAAGCGAGATATAGTAATAATAATATTAATAATAGTATTACTAATATAATAATATTAATACATTATATTAATAATAATATATAATTATATAATAATGTTGGTATTCTATTATTAATAATTATTAGTATATATTATTATTATTTTCACCATTTTGCAGATGAAGAAACTGGGGTACAAAAAGCTTACTATGCCCAAGATCCTAGAGCCAATAAGTGGCACCTCAGGTATTCCAACTCCAGACGCTCAAACTCTAGGGCTCACACATTTAATCATTATTAAACACATTTAAACACTATTAGCCTCCTCACAGGGTTGTAATAATAAAATTTAAAATAAAGCATCTAGTACAGTGCCAGTTGCATAAACAGTGCTTATAAACATTAACGCAAAAAGGAAAGAAAAATACTTTTTAAAAAGTTTAAATCCTGATTTAAAAATTGACAAATACTTCTTTTCTGTTAATTTATCTTTGTTTCTCTAATTTCCTTTTTTCTTGGACTCTCTTCCATTAAAATGTCACTGCCCTTCCACCACTGTGACTCACTGATGTTTTATCTTTCCCTTGTTCCTGGTCCCCAATCACCTGCTCCAACTTTACCCATTTCTTCCTTTCAAAGCTCATTTTTCTCAATTTCAAGGCTGCTGACAGATCAGCCTGTGAAACATTAGAGAGCTTATTTTCATACCATTCCCTTCAGAATATCACCAGAATAAACGTATTTGTGGTACTTGAGACAAACACCCCAAAATACATGGACAGTTGCAATCAGTATTTGTCAGACCCTTCAGTATGTAAACAGAGGCTTCTCAGTGATCAAAAGGGATCAAGAAAAGGATTTCCCTGCATTGTGGGTGCTGCTTACAGTCTGAGGTACAAGCAATAAATAAATAAATAAATAAAATAAACACTTTATTTGATTCACTAACAAGATCATCTTTCTTTTAATTAATAGCATAAGTACTAACTCACCTTAACTTTCCTCACAAAGGATACCAATGAGGATAATTTGCATATGCAAAAGATTCACTCAGGGAGCTTTAATTAAGGTCCCTGATAACTTCTCTGATTGCATTTTTCACAACTGCCAAGAAACAGTGCAGTGCGGACTTCTTTCCCCTGGTGGAGGAATATTTTTTATAGAATTCTGAATGATTCAATGATCACTAGTGAAACATCAGCAGATGACACATAGATGATTCCACAACTGATGCACTTTGTCTCCTTAGGCAACCTTGAATTATCCTAAGTTTTAGGAAAGCAACATCTATAACAGCTTGACTCTTCTTTGGAACTAAGCCGAGTATGAATTAATTTAATTTATTTTAATTATATTAGGTATTTCCCAATGAAGAAACATTCCCAGGCACTGTAAGTAAACTTGCAGTTTAGGATCTCCTTTTGATATAGCCAATATTTTATGATAACTGTAAATGGAGTATAACCTTTAAAAATCGTGAAACACTACATCGTAACTTATATAATATTGTACATCAACTATACCAAAATTAAAAAAAAAACCTTCCATCGAACAACCTTTTCAAGGTGGTTGGCACATTGACATTTCCAAGGTTTGCACTGGTTCCTCTATTCCTGTGGAAAACAGCCATTTGCTCTGACTTCTGCACAATGGTTAATTAATAAAAAAATTAATCTACACATCAAAAGACCTTAATGGATCCACATCTCACACTGAAATATTCCCCCAGCTGAAGAGTTTACATATTGCTTACTCTTTCAGTCATCACTTGTTTCAAATGAGTAATTAAAGGAAAAGCAAAATTCTCAGGACCCACATATTCAATGGTATCTGTGTTTGTCTAATGTCAAGGATGTGCATATCCTTGCATTTTAGGAGATAATATTTTCATGCCAAATATCAATATACTTCAGTGGTAATCATATAAATGTCTATAATTTCAATTTTCTCTGTGTGTTCCCAGTCTAGTTAACTCAAATATAGAACCCCATATTAAACATTCTGAAACATTGTGTCCTCCAGCTTTATCAGCTGAAGAAGTTGTACTGAACTTTAAAATATAATGAAATAAGATGTTTTTAAAGGGGAACTCTTAGCACCACTTTTACAGAGCACTCTTGGTACAGGAATCAAAATTATTAGCAGTGCCTTTTTTTTTCTTGTTTTAAGAGACTTCTCATTTCTGGCTGATGGTTACACCTCTAACTAGATTTCATGCTCCATGCTCAGAGAAAGAAAAGCACACACAGCTCTCCTAATAACCAAATAATAATCTCTTCACTGATCATCACAAAAGTCCAATCTCTATCCCAGAACCTATTAAAGTAACTACAAAATCTTTGCTGGACTCGAGTTCTCACCAAAAAAGCCTGTCTGTGAGGACATTGTAGTCATTTAACCTCACTATTCTACAGGATGTTCCTACATTCCATAATGTACCTGAAAGGGTTAAAAAAAAAGTCCTTTCCTGTGACCCTGTGAATTAATCATAATGACTGCTCTCGATGACAAAGAAGGTCCCACATGAGGAGAGATCTGAGTGTAAGAACTACTGCTTGGTAAAAGCTCTGGCTTAGGGATATGCCATCATTTAGCCATAGGAAGTTCAAGTTACTATAGTTCAAAAACAAGAAAGGGATTACTTGCAGAATCCAACTGAAGATGGTAACAATGCAAGAGGCAATTGATTCCAAGGGAGGCACTGATGCCAAAGCTAAGCGGGGCTCTAAGAGAATAGCCAACATTGGAGGTCAGAAATCGGGTCATAGAGTAAGGGTATCAGGAGGGGGCAGCAGGCAATCAGCTCAGAGGACACCTGCTCCCCAGGAGTGACACACCCCCACTGGTCCTTAAAGACCTACCACAGCAATGGTGCCTGGCAGGAAATATTCACGAGAGATGAAAGCTTTTCCTTTTGAAGCTTTGATGGCTCTCCATAGCCTAGTACTACCCAGAATCATCCTGTGCTGCTGGAAGGCATGCAGCTAACAAGTGAGAATGGCACTTTCATCCATTTGTTTCTCAATTCTAGAATGCTATCATTTTAAAAGAATATTCGAAAGAGATCTTACAGTGACCTCAGAGAAGAGGGACATACTGGGTGCAAATATGTTGCTGTCATGCACACTCATTTAGTGCTGACTCCACCTCTCCCAATATCACCTTCCCTACAACCATCACTATCAGTCAGTTCACCAGGAACCAATAAGCAATATTACCCAAAGCTACCAAAAATTTAATTTTAAGTTCAAAATGGTTTCATAGGGTGTCAAAATTGTTAATGCTACAGGGCCTAAGCCAATGCTTCTCAAACTTTAATGTGCACACAAATCTCCTGAAGAATCTTGTTAAAATTCTATAGTTCTGGGGTGTTAACTGAGTGCTTGCGTTTGTAACAAGCACTCAGGTGATGTCAAAAGCTGCTGGTCTATGGATCACACCATTGAGTCCCTTGGTGACTCAGAACCCCCATAATTGTCCAATACTCTTGATGCTCCTTCAGATTAGAATTCAGCCTAGAATCAAATCAAATTCTCCAAATCAAGGGTTCTCAAACTGAACTCCATGGGTCTCCAGCTCTGGCACCAGACTGCCTAGGTTTTAATCTCAGTTCCTCTGCTTACTTCCTCCATTTCCTCATCTTATAGAATGAGTATAACATAGAACCTGTCTCATCAGGTCATTGCTGGAATTAATTGAGATGACTCAGGTAACATGCATCACATAGTTCTTAGCATGGTAATCAAACAACAAAGGTTAGTTGTCCTTAGAGGACCCCAAGAAGAACTTCAGGGCGCTCTATGAAGCCTTCAAAGTTATTTCTAAAATATTCTATGTGCTGCAATTCATTTACCCGAGAGAGAGTCTATGCCTTTCATAGATTCTCAATGGGATTCACAACCCCCAAAAGTTTGAGAACTGAATTTAACAGCACATTAAAAGTACTATACACCATGCCCAAGTGAAATGCAGTGATGATTTAACATATGAAAATCAATCATTGTAATACAGCAAATTAACAGAAGGAAAGACAAAACCACGTGATTATATCAACTGATGTAGAAAAAACATTTGACAAAGTTTAATACCCTTTCATGATAAAAACACAGCAAACTATTAATAGAAGGGAAGTACTTCAACATAATAAAAGCCATATATGAAAAACCCACAGCAGTGAAAGACTTAAAGCTTTTCCTCTAAGACCAGGAAGATGGAAAAGATACCCACTCTCATCACTACTATTCAACATAGTACTAAATGTCCTAGCCAGAGAAATTAGACACACAAAAAAATAAAATAAAAGCCATCCAAATTTGAAAGGAAGAAGTAAAATGATCTCTGTTCACAGATGACATATTAGGCACAAAAATTCCTAAAGATTACACACACACACACACACAAACCTGTTAAACCCAAGAAATAATTTTAGTAAAGTTGCAGAATATAAAATTAACATACAAAATTCAGTTGCATTTTTATACGTTAACAATGATCAACCTGAAAGAGAATTAAGAAAATAATCTCATTTACAACAGCATCAAGAAGGAGAAAATGCTTAGGAATAAACTTAGCCAAGAAGGTGAAAGACTTGTACATTGAAAACTACAAAACACTGCTTAAAGATATCAAGGAAGATTGTATTTGTATATAAATGGAAAGACATCCCATGCTCAAGAATTGGAATATTGTTAAAATGGCCATGCTACCCAAAGAAATCTACAAATTGAATGCAATTCCTATCAAAATCCCAGTAGCAGAAAAATATCTTATGATTCTTATGGAGCCTCAAGTGGCCATAACAATCTTGAAAAAGAACAAAGAAGCCTCACACTTCCTGATTTCAAAACACAGTACAAAGCAACAGTAATCAAAGTGGTATGGTACTGGTAGAAAAACATTTAGACCAATTTAACAGAATAGAGAGCTTAGAAATTAACCCTTGCTTATATGGCCAAATGATTTTTGACAAAGGTGCCAAAAATACACAATGGGGAAAATACAATCTCTTAAACAAATGATATTGGAAAACTGGATATCTACTTGCAAAAGAATGAATTAAAGAACTAAGTACAGGACCAAAACTATAAAACTCCTAGAAGCAAACATAGGGTAAAAATTTCAGGACATTACATTTGGCAATAATTTCTGGGATATGACACTAAAAGCACATACAACAATGCAAAAGTAGACAAATAGGACTACATCAAATTTTAAAACTTCCATGCAGGTAAGGAAACAATCAACAGAATGACAAGGCAACCTATTGGAATGGGAAAAATATTTGAAAATCTTACATCTAATATGGAATTAATATCCAAAATATCTGAGGAACTTCCACAACTCAACAAAAAACCCCACAAATAACTGATTTTTTAAGTGCAAAGAACTTGAATAGACAATTCTCCAATGAAGATATACAAATGGCCAGCAAGCATATGAAAAGATGCTCAACACCACTAAACTTAAGAGAACTGCAAATCAAGACCACAATGAGACATTATCTCACACCCATTAGGATGGCCACTGTCAAAAGAACAGAAATAACAAGTGTTGGAGAGGACATGGAGAGGTTAGAACCCTGTGCCCTCTTGCTGGGAATGAGAAATGGTGCAGCCACTATAGAAAATAGTACAGAAGTTCCACAAAAAATTAAAAATAAAATTACCATATGATCCAGCAATCCCAGTTCTGGGTTTCTCTGCAAAATAATTCAAAGCAGGATCTCAGAAATAAATCTGCACACTCTGCAACATTATTCACAATAGTCAGGAGGTGGAAGCAAACAAAATATTCCTTCACAGATGAATGGACAAACAATGAAATATTATACAGCCTTAAAAAAAAAAAGAAGGGAATCCTGTCAAATGCTACAACATGGATGAATCCTGAGGACATGATGCTAAGCAAAATGAGCCGGTCACAAAAGGACAAATACTGTATGATTCCCCTCATATGAAGTATATAGAGTAGTCAAAATCATAGAAACAGAAAGTAGGAAAGTGGTTGCCAAGGAAGGGCTGGAAGAAGGAGAGTGGGGGAATTAGTGTTTAATGGGTATCGAGTTTCAGTTCTGCAAGATGAAAAAGTTCTAGAAGTCTGTTGCACAACAATGTGAATACACTTAAAACGCTAAACTGTACGTTTAAAATGACTTAGATGATAATCACTGTGTTTTTATTACAATTTTTTAAATATATACTGACGTCTGAGTGCTAACCACAGAGAATATCATTTAATTTGTCTGGGATGCAGACTGGACACTGATATTTTTTAAAGGCCCCCTGTAATTCATCAGTGCCATACAGGACCATGGGCCTAGCGTCAGATGTTATGATTTTTCCGAGAGGCTAAAATCAAGATTTTTATCTTTATTTTTAGGTTTATATAAACATTGCTGATTTTTTTTTAATGCTGGCAACTAATTTTTTAAATTCTGTGCAAACCAAACACACCACTTGCTGCCTCTTGGGCTACCGATCTCCAAGTTCCTTTCTAGTTTAAAATGTCTGTGGATCAAAATTAAGTTTCCTGTGTCTCAGTAGGTGGCCTCCTTACCAGGGGACTCTCCTCTGGCTTTTGAATCTTCCTATGTGAAGTACTCATCAATAAAATGGGTCACTATGCACAATGGGGTGTCCCAAGAAGTGTATCATGGTTACAAGTCCTTAGCATGTGTGGGTTATCGTTTTGGTCAATAAACTAGACTGGAGGTTTTTGAACAACAATTTCAGGCAGAGAAACCTGTTTTTTTTTGAGGGGGTGGAGGGATGTTTGTTTATTTGATTTCCAGTTTGAGAGAACCCTGTAGTTTAAGCTGAATAGTACATGGATTCCTAAATACATTTACCATACAAAAGCTGAATTGCTTTGATGTAAGTAGGACTGGAGAAGTGGGAAGTGAATGACTGTAATTCATTTCCTGCCTTATCAACAGGCTTTTCTGTCCTGAGTAAACTCGGCTCCACAGAGCCTCCATCCAGGTTCAAAGGGAAAGGTTCAACGGCTGGAGGAGGGAAAGCAGTGAGTTGAACATCTTCATCCCCTGTTCCTGAGTAACCACTGCTCTTACCCACTGTACTGAGCTTCTACTTAAGCTTTTCTTAGAAAAGGGGTTCAAGTGCTTTAAAGAAAGAAGTTAAAAAACCCTGACCTAGGGGCTTCCGTGGTGGCGAAGTGGTTGAGAGTCCGCCTGCCGATGCAGGAGACACGGCTTCGTGCCCCGGTCCGGGAGGATCCCACGTGCCGCGGAGCCGCTGGGCCCGTGAGCCATGGCCACTGAGCCTGCGCGTCCGGAGCCTGTGCTCCGCAAACGGGAGAGGCCACAACAGTGAGAGGCCCGCGTACCGCAAAAAAAAAAAAAAAAAAAAAACCCTGACCTAGATGAGGGTATCTAGAATACTCATTAATTTTTCAGATAACACTAATAGAAAAGTAACTGCACAAATAGAAAATACAAGCACCAATGAACAGTGAATAAATAGATGGAAAAGAAAGTGTAATTCTGAGGCTATCCAACAAACCAAATCATATGTGAGTGTTTATAACACAACTTCAACCTAGAGAAAGCCTAAGTAAAAGCATGGGGATGTAAGGTCCCTTGCAGCCTGCTCACTGACCTTCCGCGTGGAGCAACACTCCAGGCTAGATTTTAGTGTCTGTGAGAGTGAAAAGCATGCTTAGCAGTGAGGTTAAGTAAAGGGTCTATAACATGAATCTTGAGGAAAGAGTAAAATAACCAAGATTATTCTTTCAAGATAAAAACACTATAAAAGATTGAATATAAAAAGACAAAGGCTGCAGAAGCAGCAAAAGAAAAAAATAGGTAAATTGGACTATATCAAAATTTAAAACGTTTATGCATCAAACTTTTGTACTATCAACAAAGTGAAAAGGCAGCTCTTGGAATGAAACAAAATATTTGCAAATTATATGTCTGACAAAGGGTTAATATCAAGAATATAAACAGAACTCCTACAACTCAACAACAAAACAAATAACTCAATTTAAAAATGGGCAAACACTTGAATAGGAATTTCTTCAAAGAAAATATACAAATATCTAATAAGCGCATGAAGAGATGGCTTCACATCTCTAATATTAAGGAAATACAAATCAAAACCACAGTGAGATACTACTTCCCATTCATCAGAATGGTTATTATCAAAAAAACAGAAAATAACTATTGGTGAAGATGTGGAGAAATTGGAACTCTTGTGCACTGCTGGTGGGAATATAAAACCATGCAACACTGTGGAAAGTAGTATGGCAGTTCCTCAAAAAATTAAAAATAGGATTACTATCTGATCCAACAATTCCACTTTTGGATATATACCCAAAAGAATTGAAAGCAAGGATGTGAAAGGATATTTGCCCACCCACATTCATAGCAGTAGTATTCACAATAGCCAAAAGGAGGAAACAACCCAGTTGTGCATCAACAGATGAATGGACAAAGAAAATGTGGTATACACCTACAATGAAATATGCAACCTTAAAAAGGAAAGAAATTCTGACGCATGCTACAACATGGATGAACCTTGAAGATATTATGTGAAGTGAAATAAGGCAGTCACAAAAGGACAAATCCTGTATTACCCCACTTATATACAATACCTAGAATAGTCAAATTCATAGAGACAGAAAGTGGAATGATAGTTGCCAGGGGTTGGGGGAAGGGAGGAAAGAGGAGTTATTGTTTAATGAATACTGGGTTCCCATTTTACGAGATGAAAAAAGTCCTTGAAGTGGACAGTAGTGATGGTTGCACAACAGTGTGAATGCCACTGAAGTGTATACCTTTTTATAAAATGGTTAAAATGGTAAATTACATGTTATGTATATTTTACCACAATGTTTTCAAACATTTTTTAAAAACAAAGACTATAGCAATCATGAAAGCATATTAGTCCACGTGCCAAGTGAGTTTCATGAGATGCCAGCCATACTGACTTAACATATTTCTTCTTTACAATATCATCCCACTTCATTTGATAGACATGAGAATCTGTGATCCACCAGGGTGAACTCTGAGTGCACCTGCAATGGCAGGACTGGTCACAGGGACTGTGACTTAGAGAAGGAGATCAATGGAAACAAGAAGGAAAGCTTAGAAGGGCTGGTTGAACACAATGAGGTGAGCAGGAATACTGAAAACATTTCAGGCCAAAGGGATTTTAGTGAACCTGATGATTCTTGAATATTATTGGCAAAGCTACTTATAATAGACATCAAACTACTTATTGTAACAGGGGAGATAAAAGTCAACTGGTACAGTTTGTGAGAATGAAGTCTTTAGACTACTAACAAGACAAAAGTGTAGACAGTAGGGATTGTTTATCAGACACTAAATGTAATACAGAGAGAAACTAAAGGATCTCATTCCAAAAACACATAAAATTGCCTCATGGATGCTGAAACAATCTTGTGCTTGGAGACAGCAATGATTTCACACATTTTACAATATTAGAAGGTCTGGCCCCCCTTCCACTGGAAAAGTGAAGATTCTGATTTTTTTTTCATCTTCTCTGCTTCAGATGGATCTGAGAAACTCAGACTTGTTTGGCATGACGTGTATCACCATTAAATATGCTTAAAGGAGTTTAAATATCAATGGATAATGAATAATGTAAAATTAACAATGAATAAAAGACATACCAAATTTGATACTTCCACGAATTGAGAACTAATAGCAAATTCACAGCAAATAAGAGAAAACTCCAACAAAGGAACCTGGAAAAAAGCTCCAAAAGATTTAGTTGTAATGTAAAAAAGAATTTTCAAGAAAACGTGTCAATTAAGCTTTTGGCAAGATTTAAGAGCAGAGGCAAAGCTCTCAAGTTCAGGGTGGTGCTAGAGGATCCAAGCCCCTGCTGTGCCTGAGGTAGGCAGTGAAGGAAGAAGATAAAGACATGATGCTTCATGGGAGGTAAGAACAGCTGGAAGATACACAAAGAGCTGCCAATGAGCTCCATCAGCCAAGTGGCCCCCCAGCCCACTGGCAGCCCAGTGGGAGCCAGACACCTGCGCACAATGCCTGAAGCACACACCAGAAGGATGTTCTGTGTCCAAAGACATGCCAAGCTTCAGAGGCAAAAGCCTGTCCAGGTGGGCAAGATGTAATTGACCTATGTGCTTTTCTTTTTTTTGTTCCTCTTGTTATTGATGTCAGGTCACTGAATATTCATATCTTAAAAGCTGTGTTCCATTTCATAGAGATAGCCATTTCAGGGTTTGGGATTTAGACAAATGATCTACTTCACAACAACCATCCATAAGACCCAGATCACTTTACTTCTCAGTATTCAACCTTCCTAAATCCTCCTAGATGGCTACATTTTACCCAAAAGACATCTCTCCACTCACAGGAGCAGGGCTTCATGGGGGAGCAATTGCTCACACTTTCTGTGACTCGCCAACCACGTTTCTTGTGAGTAAAGGTCACCACGGCTTAATAACACTTTCTGTGTAGAATATGGAGAGGAATACAATTGCATTTTATAACCAGATCCATGTTTGTCCTTGTGACATAGCGACAGAGGAGAATAAAACATTCACTGACTGTCAAGCCTCAAAAGATGACTTTAAATCACCCAGCTTTATGTTTCAGTGGCCTTTTTTATTGAAACATAATCAACTCATATTTGATGAAACAGACACAAGACTATGGGAAGAACAACGATTCCAAATGTGGAGAAGGTCTAGACTTCTTACTGTTCGTTATTTCAGTAATTTAAGCGTTTCGAGATTCAGGTCTATGAAACTCCTTTCTAACCCAAGTCAAGGACTTGGTCTCTCTCCAAAGTTTTTTAAAGAAAACACAGATTCAAAGTGAATGCACATCAGTCATGTGGGGGAAAGGCGGCTTTTGTAGTGAAATACGGATCTGAATCTCAGCCTTATCACTTATTAGTTACATGACCTGACATTAGTGTCTTTACCTCTCTGAGCCTCAATTTTCTGTCTGTAACAGGGTTCTAATAATGCTTACTTCTGCTGCTTGCTGAGGATATTAAATGGGGTAATGAAATCAACATTACCTGGCACAGAGCCAGGGACATGGTCAATGTTTTAAAAATTGAAGGTAAAAAGAGGTTAGGAAATTTCTGGCTTCTATATGTTCTGAGGAGAAGGAAGAGGATGGGGAGAGAAGGAAAGAAAAGAAGAAGCATCACAGCACAATGCACTGATATCCCTAAGATATGTCACTATCCTAACATCCTTTCTAACAGAAACACAGAATAGAATCAAAGACCCATCTTATGCAGCCAACTCATAAAGCAGGTATAGGACTCCCACCATAACATCAGGAGTCCAACGGGTTCCACTGTAAGTAACTTGGATTTGTACTCAGACCATTCAGATGTGAGGATAAAATCATTTCTTAAATAAACTAAAGGGAATTTAAAGCTATCCCTCTACCCCCAGTCTCTACTGCAAGGGCTAAAGAATTTCCATATTCGTCTCCCTTTCCCACTCACTTCAGACATGCCATGTCCCACTAAGATGCATTTACCCTACTTCCCTCTCTTCCATCTCTGTTTGGGTGAAAAAAATCATCCATTCCTGTATTGGTTCAGTCTTTTGGACCATTTCTAATCGATTTTCTTCATATCTCATCACAGAATGATAACTTTAGGCAAGGCTTGAAGAGTAAACTGCAGACAACTAGCAAATTCAAAACAAGCCCAAGGTCAGCAGCACACCAGTGAGACCAGGGTTCATTCCTTAAACGTTAGAATCATTTCACGTGAAAATGAAAAGGAGGGTTAATCAGTTAATGGATCTGGCACGGTAGCATCCAGAGGGGCAGGGGAGGACAAAACACTGAATGAGTTCAGAGACATTATAAACAAAGAGGGTCATCGCCTACATGTTCCTGCTTCTCTCCTTGAGATCTGAATGTCCTTTGAATCCTAACATTTAAGAGTGCAACCCTTTCCAGCTCTGGGAGGCTTGAATGCCTCTAGTGAAATGCCAGCACTAATGAAAGTCTAATACCTTTCCACCTGCAGCACCTGTGCAGACAAATTGTACCAGGCTTCAGACAAGCTGAAGAGCCTCCGTGTGCTGTAAATGGAACAGCTGGTAGAGTCAGTGTTCATTTGCTGAATGGTTCCTGTAATCCCAGCTTGAGCTGGATAGGAAACTCTACAAAGGTAGCTAACTCGGAGCTTCCACGCAAGAAACATCTGTCAACTAAACAACTTTGTGTGAGATGCCTGCCTTCTCGGCTGTGGCGAATGATGACAAAGACTGTCACCAGATAGACTGACAATGGTAGTCAACACATCCTTTCTGAAGTGACACAGCAAGACTCCATCGCCACTAGCTCCAGTTGTTAAACAACATCTGGCACAGAACCGGAGTCATTTACCCAACCCCCTCTTTGGAATAAAATGAACACTTGGTTATTCACAATGCATTTGGTCCCCTTCCATTGAGAGGTATTTTAGCTACCTATTTGTTCTATCTATTGAGTGTATTCTGCATCATTGTATCTACTCTACAAAGACTGTAAGCATTATTATCAAAAAGAAAGATGAAAAGAACCTTTTCAGGAACCTTCAAACCACCCAGCTAACTTCAAAGTATTATCTTGCTCCCAGAATTACCCCAGTGGGTACAAGCATATACTATGGAGAGAGTGTATTTTTCAATAAAATATTCCCTTTGTGTGTATGCATTGGTTGAAACATGCCCTATCTTCTTATGAAATTATTAGTTCGTTATTAAAATTCTTCAATTGAACTATTTCTTGAGATCTGTTCCTTTGCTGACTCGTACCCACTATCACTGATCCTAATCCCACCCTATACCAGAGATTCTCAGTAAAAGGAAACGAGAAGATTGTACATACACGAAGCCTATGTTCACACCTTCTCTCCAAAACTAATACACCAATAAACCAATTGAAAATCAACAAAGAGAAAAAGAGATCCTTCCATGCTCCATGCCCACCTGATCTCACATTGTGCTACTTCTACTCTCAGCTTTGTCTTCCATTTCTAGATCTTTTCCTATCTTTTGGGAAAATCTGAACTTATCTTCTGAATGAGAAAACTAAATGCCTTTAGTGAATACTCACCCCTACCTCCTCCTTCACTACACAAACTTCATCATGCATTTTCAAGGCAAGCACCTTAACTGAGCTCCCCCTGACTCTCCACAATGAGGGAAGGGGACTGTCCAGAATTTCCCATCAGAATGAATTTGGATGCAAAGAATTTGGATGCAAAGTTCCCATCCGAACTTTAAGGCTAGAAGAGGTTGTTCTGAATTTCACTCTTTGAGGAAAAGGATTTCTTTAAATGATGGTCCTTTAAAATGTTAATCTATTGACAATGTGCTTCAGCATCACTTTAGGGAAAAACAAATGACACTTTGTTTCCTATAGACACTTTACAGTCTACAAGTTGAGTTGATGAACGCTTGATATTCGTACAACATGATGGCCCAAAAGCTAATAAGAAACTTATGAATGTCTTCACAGCCTAAGACAGTAGCCTACAATTCCTTCCCATTACTGGTTCTGTCTTCCAAGCCTAATGATTACTCCTGCACATAACTTTACACTTTGATTTTTTATCATTACCAAGCCATCAGACATGGATTAGGAGAAAAGTCAAAGTAATAGGAAGTTATATCCCAATATTATTTTTGAGCAACTAACAGTTCTCACTTGAATGAAATGAATTTTATTTTACACCAAACTCAATGATATAGCTGTCGTCTGGAACTTCAGTGCTATACTCTACTTACTGGAAGTTTAGCTCATTGGATTCCTGGATTTCAGCACAGAAACCCTGAGTTCCACTCTTCAGGCCTGCCATTGAGTTACTATGTAATCATGCCTGAGTCATTTTTTGATTTGTTTGCTTTTTCTCCATTTGTAAAATGGCAATAATCCAAATTCTCCAAGTCAGGGACCTCATTTTAGGATTTATTTTTAAGCTATGTTTCTAGAAGCCCTAAGATTCTGCATAGTTGTTTCAGGTGTTACATATAAATAATTTAGTCCAAATTTTTTATTTTTAAGGTATATTTTAACACTGTGGGAATATTCTAGGAGTCACTAACTCACAAGTGATATATATTAGATTTTAACACATTTTGGTGAACCCCCTTGCAAGATATGTCTGGTTAACTCATTCTTGTCTTCAAATCTCAGTGTAAAACTCCTACCAAATTTGTGTATATAAATGACCTTACTTTAAATATGTTATTTATTAGTAAGTGTGTAGATTAGCCCTGGTCATTTTTTTAAAACAGCAGTACCTGGTTTGCTCTCATTTCTAAAGATGTGTAATCAAGTCCTCATGTATGTGAAAGCCTTTGTCAAAGCCTACGTGCTAAACCAGTCCATATTGGGCATGTGCAGTACCTAGTCTTATCATGCAATCTTTGGGCAATGAGGCAAGATGGTGTTAGTGGTATATTGAGAAACTACTAGAGCCAGGTTACAAGGGCTGTTTGATTAATGGCAGATTTTGCAATCATGTTGGGGAATCATGCTGGATTTTCAGGGTGAAAAACAGTTTTGGGGATCATAAAGGGTTAGATGAGACACCATTCTGGGTTTCATGCAACTGGATAGGGCCTCAGAGAATGGAAAATCCATGTTCCTTGAACATCTCACAGACTGGCCTATAGGTACAATTTGCTAAGTGCATATCATTTAAGTTTATCACAGTAAACTGTCCCTTCTCTAAGATTTATATAATAAGAGAACTCAGTTTTCCCACATCAGTAACACAGTTCTACAATAACTGCCCCTCCAATTTCTATACCATGTAAAATTCAGATTTATCTACCTGGAACACAGTCTTATCACATAATAGTCAATTACTCAATAACTAATTTCCAACAGATAATGTTTTAATATTATTTAATTATAAATCTTTTAGTACTTATTAGAAGTTTTGTGTGCTTCTTCTCTGACTTTGATGCTTATGATAAGAAATACAAGGGCTTCCCTGGTGGCGCAGTGGTTGAGATTCCGCCTGCCGATGCAGGGGACACAGGTTCGTGCCACGGTCGGGGAAGATCCCACATGCCGCGTAGCGGCTAGGCCCGTGAGCCATGGCCGCTGAGCCTGCGCGTCCGGAGCCTGTGCTCCGCAACGGGAAAGGCCACAACAGTGAGAGGCTCGCGTACCGCAAAAAAAAAAAAAAAAAAAATACAAGCAGTAGTTAGGTATTGTTGGTGATGCAATTTTGAAATGGAATTTCTTACTATACCTCCCATGGGTTTCTGGGAAAAAACTGCAGAGTGTCCTGAGAGCACACAGAAGTCCATTACCATTTTCAACTACCTGCCTGTCAAATCAATATTTTTATAATATAGTTTATACTTTGGAGTTCTAGAGAAAATATATTTGTAAAATGAATCAATCACTGGGGGAAAAAAAGTTTGAAAACTGCTATTTTGAAGGTACAACCACTGGCATCATTTGTAAATCAACCTGATAGGTAGAACCAAAACATCCAAAGTGTATTCCATGCTGTATTTTGTCCGAGTTATGAGTAGGCATCCCCACTGAGAGGGAGACTGCTTACTTCAGCCCAACTCAAAACACAGATGGAACAGCTCTCCAAAATCAAATATGCGGTCAATGCATGAAAATAGAAAAAGTAAGTTTTGTGGGGAGACACAAAATTTGGGTTTCATCTGAAACAGAAAGAATACACAGAGGTCTCATGATGATACTATCATGTCACTGATATTTATTATAAATATTGGATGCCTCTGGCCTGGTTTTATATTTATGATAAGGAATTAAAACAGTTGTTAAATGCTGAGCTGTGATTACACATGGGTTCCAGCTATGCTCTTAGCCTTCTGGTCTGATTCAATCTTTTTTTTTTTAACATCTTTATTGGATTATTTATTGGATATTTTTTGGATAATTACTTTAAAATCGTGTGTTAGTTCATGCTTTATAAAAAAGTGAATCAGCTATACATATACATATATCACCATATCTCCTCCCTCTTGTGTCTCCCTCCCACCCTCCCTATCCCACCCCTCTAGGTGGTCACAAAGCACGGAGCTGATCTCCCTGTGCTATGCGGCTGCTTCCCACTAGCTAGCTATTTTACATTTGGTAGTGTATATATGTCCATGCCACTCTCTCACTTCATCCCAGCTTACCCTTACCACTCCCCGTGTCCTCAAGTCCATTCTCTACATCTGCATCTTTATTCCTATCCTGCCCCTAGGTTCTTCAGAACCATTTTTTTTTTTTAGATACCATATATATGTGTTAGCATACGGTATTTATTTTTCTCTTTCGGACTTACTTCACTCTGTATGACAGACTCTAGCTCCATCCACCTCACTACAAATAACTCAATTTTGTTTCTTTTTATGGCTGAGTAATATTCCATTTTATATATGTGCCACATCTTCTTTACCCATTCATCTGTTGATGGACACTTAGGTTGCTTCCATGTCCTGGCTGTTGTAAATAGAGCTGCAATGAACATTATGATACATGACTCTTTGTGAATTATGGTTTTCTCAGGGTATATGCCCAGTAGTGGGATTGCTCGGTCATATGGTAGTTCTATTTTTAGTTTTTTAAAGAACCTCCATACTGTTCTCCATAGTGGCTGTATCAATTTACATTCCCACCAACAGTGCAAGAGGCTTCCCTTTTCTCCACACCCTCTGCAGCATTTATGGTTTGTAGATTTTTTGATGATGGCCATTCTGACTGGTGTGAGGTGATACCTCATTGTAGCTTTGATTTGCATTTCTCTAAAGATTAGTGATGTTGAGCATTCTTTCATGTGTTTGTTGGTAATCTCTATATCTTCTTTGGAGAAATGTCTATTTAGGTCTTCTGCCCATTTATGGATTGGGTTCTTTGTTTTTTTGATACTGAGTTGCATGAGCTATTTGTGAATTTTGGAGATTGATCCTTTGTCAGTTGCTTCATTTGCAAATATTTTATCCCATTCTAAGGGTTGTCTTTTCATCTTATTTAGGTTTTCCTTTGATGTGCAAAAGGTTTTAAGTTTCATTAGGTCCCATTTGTTTATTTTTGTTTTTATTTCCATTTCTCTAGGAGGTGGGTCAAAAAGGATCTTGCCGTGATGTATGTCATAGAGTGTTCTGCCTATGTTTTCCTTGAAGACTTTTATAGTGTCTGGCCATACATTTAGGTCTTTAATCCATTTTGAGTTTATTTTTTGTATGGTGTTAGGGAGTGTTCTAATTTCATTCTTTAACATGTAGCTGTCCAGCAGTCTCAGCACCACTTATTGAAGAGGTTGTCTTTTTTCCCTTGTATATTCTTGCCTCCTTTATCAAAAATAAGGTGACCATATGTGTGTGGCTTTATCTCCAGGCTTTCTGTCCTGTTCCATTGATCTATATTTCTGTTTTGTGCCAGTATCATACTGTCTTGATTACTGTAGCTTTGTAGTATAGTCTGAAGTCTGGGAGCCTGATTCCTCCAGCTCTGTTTTTCTTTCTTAACATTGCTTTGGCTATTCAGGGTCTTTTGTGTTTCCATACAAATTGCGAAATTTTTTGTTCTAGTTCTGTGAAAAATGCCATTGGTAGTTTGATGGGAATTGCATTGAATCTGTAGATTGTTTTGGGTAGTATAGTCATTTTCACAATGTTGACTCTTCCAATCCAAGAACATGGTATACCTCTCCATCTGTTTGAATCATCTTTAATTTCTTTCATCAGTGTCTTCCAGTTTTCTGCATACAGGTCTTTTGTCTCCTTAGGTAGGTTTATTCCTAGGTATTTTATTTTTCTTGTTGCAATGGTAAATGGGAGTGTTTCCTTAATTTCTCTTTCAGATTTTCCATCATTAGTGTATAGGAATGCAAGAGGTTTCTGTGCATTAATTTTGTATCCTGCTACTTTACCAAATTCATTGATTAGCTCTAGTAGTTTTCTGGTAGCATCTTTAGGATTCTCTATGTAAAGTATCATGTCATCTGCAAACAGTGACAGCTTTACTTCTTCTTTTCCAATTTGGATTCCTTTTACTTCTTTTTCTTCTCTGATTGTTGTCGCTAAAACTTCCAAAACTATGTTGAATAATAGTGGTGAGAGTGGACAACCTTGTCTTGTTCCTGACCTTAGAGGAAATGGTTTCAGTTTTTCACCATTGAGAACGATGTTGCCTATGGGCTTGTCATATATGGCCTTTATTATGTTGAGGTAAGTTCCCTCTATGCCTACTTTCTGGAGGCTTTTTATCATAAACGGGTGTTGAATTTTGTCGAAAGCTTTTTCTGCATCTATTGAGATGATCATATTGTTTTACTCCTTCAATTTTTTAATATGGTTTATCACATTGATTGATTTGCATATACTGAAGAATCCTTGCATCCTGGGATAAACCCCATTTGATCATGGTGTATGATTCTTTTAATGTGCTGTTGGATTCTGTTTGCTAGTATTTTGGTGAGGATTTTTGCATCTATGTTCATCAATGATATTGACCTGCAGTTTTCTATCAATGTGACATATTTGTCTGGTTTTGGTATCAGGGTTATGGTGGCCTTGTAGAATGAGTTTGGGAGTGTTGCTCCTTCTGCTATATTTTGGAAGAGTTTGAGAAGGAGAAGTGTTAGCTCTTCTCTAAATGTTTGATAGAATTTGCCTGTGAAGCCATCTGGTCCTGGGCTTTTGTTTGCTGGAAGATTTTTAATCACAGTCTCAATTTCAGCACTTGTGATTGATCTGTTTATATTTTCTATTTCTTCCTGGTTCAGTCTTGGAAGGTTGTGCTTTTCTAATAATTTGTCCATTTCTTCCAGGTTGTCCATTTTTTGGCAAATAGCTGCGTGTAGTAATCTCTCATGATTCTTTGTATTTCTGCAGTGTCACTTGTTACTTTTCCTTTTTCATTTCTAATTCTGTTGATTTGAGTCTTCTCCCTTTTTTTCTTGATGAGTCTGGATAATGGTTTATCAATTTTTCTTCTCTTCTCAAAGAACCAGCTTTTAGTTTTATTGATCTTTGCTATTGTTTCCTTCATTTCTTTTTTATTTATTTCTGATCTGATCTTAATGATTTCTTTCCTTTTGCTAACTCTGGGTCTTTTTTGTTCTTCTTTCTCTAATTGCTTTAGGTGTAAGGTTAGGTTGTTTATTTGAGATTTTTCCTGTTTCTTGAGGTAGGATTGTATTGCTATAAACTTCCCTCTTAGAACTGCTTTTGCTGCATCCCATAGGTTTTGGGTCATCATGTTTTCATTCACATAACTGATGTGTCTTAGATGCTTAACATGAAAGCAAATATTCTAAAATCAGCAGTGTCCTTTTGATTTTTGTATCACTTCTATATTATATAATTATTTAAACAATACTGTAGCCAATTAATGTGCATAGGGAAAAATGAATCAACCGTAAAGAAAACTTAAGTTTTTCTATTATTTAATATCTTTTCATAGAAGGCAACTTGACAACTTTTTTTTCTCAAGAAAATGACTTCCTATGGGTTCTCCCAGAATCAAACCCAATCACAAACATTCCAGTTCAAATAGTTAATATGAGAAATGGATGAAACTCCAATAGGAAAGTGAGATAGGGAAGAGAAGGCAAGCATTAAATACTGTGTTATAGCCATGTAATAGTGTGGAAAAGTGGAGGTAATCCACAGAGAAGCTCTGGGAAACACAAGCTTCCAACTTGAAGGGCCAGGGAGCTGGGGCATTTAGCTACCCACTCCCATCAGTCCTTGCTTGAGGACTGCTGCTGGGAAGCTATTAATTCCCCTCACTTCCTCCCTGCCATCTACACAGGCAGAGCAGACTTCAACAGCTTCAGAAGTTCCTGGGCTGGAAAATGCCAAATAATGGCAGTTGAAAGTTTGCCACATGCACAAAATGGTAGGGTCTAAGAAATATAGGAGGGACATTGAACAAATTTCCAATAGCAGGTAAGTGTCAAATGCAAATTCAGAGGGCTTCACAAGTGATCTTAGCAATTAGAATGGATAATAAGAAACCTCTCTCAACAAGAGCCTGAGATGCACTATTCTTATCATTTGAATAATGAGTGCTGCTTTCCTTTTTTTTTTTTTCTTTTTTTTCGCGGTACGCGGGCCTCTCACCGCTGCGGCCTCTCCCGTTGCGGAGCACAGGCTCCGGACGCGCAGGCCCAGCGGCCATGGCTCATGGGCCCAGCCACTCCGCGGCATGTGGGATCCTCCCGGACCAGGCCACGAACCCGTGTCCCCTGCATCGGCAGGCGGACTCTCAACCACTGCACCACCAGGGAAGGCCTGGTTTCCATTTATTAAACAGTGCTTTTGTGCCAGGTACTGTACCAATGGCCCAACGTCCACGATCTCATTTAATGCCCACAACAATCCTATTATTACATCACCAGTTTATAGATGAGGAAGCTGGACTCAGAGGGATTAAGTAATTTACTGAAGTAACAGACACCAGCCCAGGTCTCTCAGTTGCCAAAATATTTTTTCTTTCTGCCTCCCACTGTTTTCAATGTCCCTAGATGGACAGATATATTTTCTTTAGCTTGAGTATGTCATTAGCTCTGGAAATTCTATCTAAAAAACATCACAGTCCCCCGCCTTTCAGAGAAAGACCTGTGTCTTCATATCTTTGAAATTCCAGCCAGTGTACCAAAAATGGAGAGACTTCTCACCTGGTGCCCCTGCCGTTTTTGCCGCATGGACTTTTACGAGAAGCTCTCATTTAGTGCTCTGCACCTGCCCCTTGGTGGTTAGCACTTTCAAAGAGCTGCAGGCTCCATGAATTACAAAATCATCTCTGCTTCTATTTCCTTTCCCGTCTGATTTCCATTTGCTCTGCCTGGTCATGGATGGGAAGTTTCTTTTTTCGTAGCATCATTCCAGTCTGACTTTTCTTTCACCTCTTCACATTCCACATTCCATCAAGTGGCAATTTTATTCTAAGATCACCAGTTAGATCTTTAAAATAGATTTTCAAAGAATATCTGACTGTTAGAACTTCAAATAGCTCAAGTATAACCATTTTCTTCAATAAATCTAAATTCTAATCTATTTGAATAGCATTTTGAGCAAAATAATAATTCATACTCACTTGTATTGGTCCCTTTTTACTCCTGAGTCTCCAAGTCACTCTTAAAACCTTCAAACTTTACGTCCTCTAATGCTATCACAGCACATTTTTAATTATTGGTATCAAAAGAAAGGGACTATCATAGGGGAAAAGCCTTCTATGTTATTTTACCAACTTAATTTCTACACAAAAGCTTTGAAATAATCAACAAAAAGAAGAAATGTGAATCCAAATATGCCACAAACTAGGAAGACAGTCCAAGAATTAACAATGAAGGTCAAATCCAAGTACAACAAATCCCATGGAGAATACTGATATGTTTTGCTGTAGTGACATTTCATGGTTAATTGGTGGTTTGTTAAAGATTACATTTCCAAGACCAAAAAGAATAATGATAAAACACACTCAGAAATGGAAAGCAAGAGGGGTCTATAAACAGTAGCTGTTTGGAAATTATAAATGGTACTAAATGACTAATAAGGAAGATAAACAGCTTACCACTTCTCAGGGAATTTTGTAACTTTCAAACCACAGAGTGTTGTGGGCAGAATTTGATCAAAGGTCTCTAGAGTACACTTTCATCCTCATGAGGTTGGGGGCTGTGAGTTGGAAAGGCCTTTAGTGGTCATCTACTTCCAGCATCCTGCCCCAGAATTCCTCAAATTCCATTTTTTTCCCATAAGCTGTTATTTCCATCCAGGTGTTACATGTACCAGACCCCTTTTCTACAGCAATGGCCCTTTCAGGTCTTGAGGTAATTTTAAATAATAGAAAGAAAAATCTGCCTTGCAGAATCTTAGGAGATTTCACTGATTTCACATTGCTCTTAATGGAACGAAGGCATGGCATCATCTGCCTAGCCTCATATAAAAAAGGAGGAAAAAGCCAAAAAATATTCATTGCCCCATTGAATCTGGTGACCTACATAGTCCCATGTGTGACACTGGTCCCACATAGAAAAATTTGAGCTTACTGTCCACGCTGAGGCTCAGTTAAACCCACCCTATACACAGTCACCTAAGTGACTTTTCTAGAACACAATCTGATGGAGTCACTCCTCTGCCTTCACCTTCAGTGAATCTCCATCGCCTACAGAACAAACTCTAAATGACAGAGCCATGGCTCTCTTTCCAGCCATATCTCCTATCAACCCTCTTTCTCAGAGTTCGTGCCCCAGCCATACTGAAGAACATACAATATTCTCTTTATCTTAAGGATTTTGTACAGAGTGGTCCTTCTGCCTGAAACTTTCTTTCTTCCTTCCATCTTTGCCTGGGAAGGTCCTGGAAAATTTCTACTCACCCTGCTGATCTCCATTATCACTTCGTTCAAGAAGTCCCTCTGGGTCTCCCATTCCCTACCTCCACCACTGGGCTTAGTTAAATTTAGCCTCCTGTATACACCCACAAAGACCCACTTCCTCTATCAAATGACTTATTTCCTATGTTGTAATTACCTATTTCTTTATCAGTCTCTCTGACTGAACTATACACTCCTTAAAGACTGAGAATTTGTTTTCTTCACTATCATATCTCAAAACCTAACAGAGTAACTGACACATGACAGTAACTCAGTAAATACGTGTTGGATGAATGAATGAATAAATGAATGAACGAAAGAACAACACACTGACCAGCTGTATGAGGTCAATCTGTAGTCCATCCCTCCCTCTCTTACCTGCAACCTAAAACAAAGACCAGTACTTCTGGATGTCTTCCCTGGTCCTGGAGCATTTGTGAAATTACAGCAACATCATTCCCATCCTAGACACCTCCACTTCCAATAATTTGTTCTCCTTGGCTATAGTAACACCAGTTACCTAAATGTGGCCCATCTTCTCCCACCACATCCTAAATCCTCTGAGCCAGGTGCAGCAGCTTCCTTTCACGATGCTAGGACAGGCCACAAAACAGATGATAATCCCTTTGCACATTTCAAGGAGCAGCACCAAGGGAACAGTACCTGGGAAATGCCATTGAATATCCATGGCATTTCAGAATATCCAGGGCATTTCAGAATATCCATGGCATTTCTATAGCCTCAGCACTTCTCTCACTCTGGGAATGAAGGTCCAAAAAGCACATCAGAGAATGTTCATAGTTGTAAACAAGCTCCACCTTTGAAACACAATCTAGATAGAACCAAATATAAAAGCCTGAACAATGGATGAAGCCAAGGTCTCCTCCATGATTTCCCTTCTGACAACCTTATTGTCTCCTCAACCATAAAAGGTGAACTTGAAACTCAGGACCTTGCCTTGTCACCAGGAACATCCAAGCTTGGATCAGTCTTTCTAAGACCATATATTTGCTCTGTGAACTATCAGAGACTTGTCACATACACAGAAGTATAACAGGATTATTTCTATCTACCTGGGGACTGGAGTCTTTCACATTGCTCCTGTTAAAACTCTCAGAACAGCAAAACTTTACCTACAAAGTGTTAAAGCTATGACACTCCCAATTTTCACAAACCTCCTCATCTCTTGTGAGTCACATGCAGCCAATTCCAGGAATTGGAAACATGGTTGTGAGGATGAAACTGACTTTGGGGCTCCCCTTGGATATGGTCTTCCAGACTTACCAAAAGGCCATTAAGAGGAAGGTTTACCCCACCTCAGGGAAACCCGAGGAAGTACTTGCAGTCCAGGGCTGCCTGTGGCTTCTGAGCTATGTCCGAAAAGAATTTCATACTGTACCTGGCTCTGCTGAAGCAATTTCTGACTGTCCGAGAGCCAGCATGTACCGTTCCTGAACTGCCTCCATTGTGGACCATCAGTAGGGCTGTCAGAGTTAGTAAATAAAAATACAGGATACCCAGTTAAACTTGAACTTCAGATGAATAATAAATCATTATTTTTAGTATAAGTATATCCTATGTACTATTTGGGGCATACTTATCTTAAAAATGTACTCATTGTTTTTCTGACATTCATATTGAACTAAACAGCCTATATTTTATCTGTCAACCCTACTCATCAGAAATGATGGCGGCTTATCGAGATCCAAGAGATGCCTCAGAGCATCCTCAACTTTTATTTATATGTCCTGGACAGTGAGCACGAACTTTCCACTCCCATTAATTGGCTATAATGGAGTATATTCCCAATTTTAGAGCTTTTTCTACTTGTCATTGTTATTATCTTCCTTATTTTAAAGAGATGTTTATTTTTCTCCAAACTTAATAGCTCATCAGAAAGTATTTGAAAGTTCATTAGACAAGGGAAAAACAACACGATTCTGAAAAGTGAAGGAAACTGCCTGGTGTTTAGTAAAGAAGTATTAGGGAGATTGAAAAAGCCAAACTTAATAAGCAAATCTCTCCAAGCGTATTTTCATAGCTTGATACCCTCCCACACCCTGAAAATATTATTACATCAAGAATGTAGAACTGCTAACCAAATGTAAGGCTCCCATATGATTCTATCAAACTGAGGAGGCTTCTTTACTAAGCAGTGAGCAGACTTGCTGCCCCAGGGACCTTGGCAGTTGCAACATAGAGCTCTTCCCTTTGGGATGGAAGCAGCAAGTTTTCCTGTGGTCTACACGTTGGCCCCAAAAATACTACACTCCCAATACTTGTCAACTTTAAGTATTTTTCTACATATCTCCATTTTTCTGTTACTATTTGGACTACATCCTAGACTTGACATTACATAAATTGCATTCAAGAAGGTATTTTTAAAAGTTGGTAGGAAATCTTAAATCTATAGCTTGCAGTCCCTGGCTTACTTTCATCCAGGTGCATAAGGGTTTTCAAAAGTAGTCAGGTTAGTTACCCCATATCACAACCCCACGCTTGTGTCAGAGATATAAAAATGTAACATGATATTTAAGGTTTTAGTTGCAAAATCATCAAGCCTTCCAGACAGAGGCAATAGAGCAAAATGATTACAGAGGCATGGATTTTGATTTGCTCCAGTGTCTTGGGCAAGTCACTTGGCCTCTGTATTTATTTGTACTTATCTGCACTTATCTGTCACTTGGGGGTTATAATTGTACCTAGTCCATGGGTATATTGTACAAATTATCTGTAAAATAGAAGAAACCAACACAGAGTAAGCACTCCACAGACATTGGCTATTAGCTATTGGAAATATTTCTCCATGAAAAAGATTACTTTATCAGTGGATGATCGGTGGGAGAGAGTGAATCACAGAATCACAGCATGTTGAAAGTGACCTAGTTCACACTCTTATGTGAAAAAAAGAGAAGTGTGTATGTGTAGAAAATGTCTGAAAGTTTACATAACAAATAGTCAATCATCTTAACTTTGAGGATTAGAATAAATCAGGAAAGAAGAAAAGATTGAGTGTAATTCAATTTCTATATCATTTGTGTTTCTACACTGAGACGTTTAACACACTGGAAGTGCAATTTTTTTTAATGTGGCGGGATAAAGGTTTTCAAGTTTTCCTGATACATCTGTATTATTATTTCAGAATTGCTGGCATTTCTTGTCATCTTCAGATCTACACCCATTTGAGTCAGTGGGCCATTCTGAACGGAGGAGATAATAGAGCAGAAGTGAAGTGAGAGAAAAGGAGAGAAAAGATTTTCTCTTTTCTCTTAAAAGAGGAAAGGTCTTTGGAATGGGAACAACTCACAACCAAACTTTTGGAAAGGATGTGATGGAAAATGAGACAAACATCCTACCCCTGTGATGAGAAGGATTCCTTGGGCTGGATGGAGGGAGGTCAGAGGTGGCTGGACAAGGAAACCAACTAGGGAGAAACACACATAAGTGCAGAGCAAACACCCTGAGGCCACTCAGCCTGACTCCATGCAAACATATGTCCAGCAGCCAGCCCTTCACCTGTGGTTCCCCAGCAAGACAGGTACCTCGGGGGTACCAACTCATTCTGAGTTCATTATGCCTGGCCATTCATAAACCGCTGTCTAACTTGTGAGGAATAAACTCTAAATGCTTATGAGGAAATTGGGGAAGGAGATTGAAAGGTTACTTAAACAGAAAAACAAGTTCAGGAAGGCAGGATGGTAGAGAGACAAGAAAAGGACCTTAAAAGATAGAAAGGATTTGCCAAAGAGGAGAAAGAAAAAGAAATTATTCTGAATGGGTTAACCTGCAGCTAGGAAGTTAAGGAAGATTATTGATGTGTGAGGACTATGGAATAAAGTGAATAAAATTTATCAGAAGTTGCTGAGAATATGGTAAGAAGCATGATTATCAAATTATTAATTTCCTGCAATGGGATTCTAGGGGGACACTAGGAAGGGGAAGCAAATGTTCATGAGATGACAGTAGCAGGTGGAACGTTGTTTCAGGGGAATATCAGTCTTGCAGTGTGTATCAGAGGAGGGCAAGTGTGAGCAAGCAATGAAATACTAAGTGTATACGGTTCCTTCACTGAGTGCACCCAGCCCCGTGGTCAGACTTGAGAACAAGCAGGACTTCAGGTACTGGAGCTACGTTTCATTCATCAAGACTTGAGAAGACACCCTTAACTCAGGTCTTCTCTTCAAACTCCATCTTTCCTTCTTGAGCTTCATTTGGCCTCCTCCCTTACCCTCAAGCTGTGGACTAATGCCACAGAGCAAGATGGGTCACTAGTGTCCTCCATCCCCTAGCGACTGTGGTTCACATCAGTGGAGTACCAAAGGCAATAACCAAGTAACAGACACAAGAGTGTATGAACAAGAAGAGATTCTGATAAGGCTTTCTGTGACAGTGTGGACCAAGTTGGCTGTATATGCCTGGTATCACCTTCATCATGAGCATCCTTAGGGGAGAAGTTCTCAGAAGGCAGAGCCTGGCTCTCTAGAGGCTCTGCGTCCTCACAGCCCACTCAAAGACCTCAGTTACAGCTTCGGCCCCCAATATCTCTCCCTCTGCCTACTCACGGTTTTTGAAGTCTTTCCTCCACATTTCTCTTGAGAGATGGAGGAGGAGGAAGAGGTTCAGGCCAGCTCAGACTCCCCTGGGATCCCAGCAGGATGCCTATCATTAACCTCCCACCTTCTAGGAAGCTCCTAAGATCTCCACATTTGGGGGAGTTTTCATTTCATCTGTGCTTCAAATTGCTGGCTGGAGATGGCCTGTCGGAAGGTGGCTAAAAGCAAGTAGGAATCCTTCGGGCAGCCTGGCCCTTCTCGACTGTCAAACATCTTCAGGGAGATTCTAGGAAACATTGTTTGTTCTAGAGAAGGGAGGGAAACAATCCAATTGTCCAATAATGCTTGAATGGAAAATAAATGATGCTATACGCATGTGACGAAATAATATCAAACAGTCAAAAATAAAAGACCTAGATCTATATGGATTGACGTGGATAAATCTTGAAAACATAATATTGATTGAAAGAAAATAAGATAAAGAATGTTAGATTATGATAACAGGTATGTAAGTATTTAAATATTTAAAGCAATTCAACATATTGCTTGTATATATATATATATAGATGCAAGAAAATAAACTTTATCCGAAGAACACATTATTTACATTTAATTTGCTCATTTATCTAGGAAACCCAAAAGAACCCACAGATAAACTAGTAGGAACTAATAAGACGGTTCAACAAGGCAGACAGATACAAGATCAATAAATTTTAAAAACCAATCAGGCTCCTCTACACTGGTGATAACAAATTAGAAACTGTAAAAGAAAATAAGAAAAAAATAAGATCTAAAAATAGTTACAAGAGCTATATAAATTTAGAGCTAAGCATATGTAAAAGTAAATAGAACTAACAAACTGAGTATGACCAGTTAAACTCTGCCCAACCCAAGGATTAAAAAAAGACCATTCTTACTTTATGAGAACAGACCCTCTTCTTAAGTAGCAGATCAGTAAGTGAGAGTGAATCAAAGAAACACAGCATTTGAAAAGTCAGCTAGTCCAAGCCTCTTGATCACACATACAGAAGCTGAAGCCCAGGAAGGTTGAGTTACTTGGTAAAGGGCCCAATGTCCTGACTGAAGGACTAGCATTTTTCACTAATTCATAAGACACAATCAACTTCAGTACCTTGGAAAGAGATGGAAAAAAAATGAAGAAATCAATCATATAGTTACTCATCTTTAAGTACAGAAATAGCCATGACAAAATTACAGGTATTGAGGGAAAACTGAAGTACAGAGTTTAAAAGGTCAATAATCCATTGGAGACTATTTAAAATATTAATATTAAATCTCTATATAAAAGACATTAAAAGATCTCCAATCAAAATGTTAATTTTAGAATAGATATGGTATGATATAATTTATAAATAAAAAATCTCTATAAAGCTATAAATCACATATAAAGCACCTACATATGTAAATTCATGGACCAAAAGTCTTGAAATCAGACAGCTAGTGATCAATAATCTCTACAAAAGGAAGTAGTCTTGAGAGTGGGGTTGGGGGGTTATGAAGGGGGACTTTTATTGTACTTTTATACATTGTACCCTTTAAAATAATTCAGTTTTTTTAAATTAATTTATTTGGGGCTGCATTGGGTCTTTGTTGCTGCCAGCGGGCATTCTCTAGTTGCAGTGAGCGGGGGCTACTCTTAGCTGTGGTGCACGGGCTTCTCATTGCAGTGGCTTCTCTTGCTGCGGAGCACGGGCTCTAGGCGCACAGGCTTCAGTAGTTGTGGCACGTGGGCTCAGTAGTTGTGGCACACGGGCTCTGTAGCGCAGGCTCAGTAGTTGTGGCGCGCGGGCTTAGTTACTCCGTGGCATGTGGGATCTTCCCACACCAGGGCTCGAAGCCATGTCCCCTCCATTTGCAGGCAGATTCTTAACCACTGCGCCATCAGGGAAGCCCAATAATTCAGTTTTTTATAAAGAGAATATTCCTAATATTATTCCTAAATTTTAAAAATATATAGTTGGATAACACTATGAAAAATTAACTGATATATTTTTTATTATTTCTCTTTGCTCCGTGGATTTTTTCCCCATCCGGTCAGCTAGGCACTCTGAGTTCACTGCATTAGGAAGGTAAAGACTCAGCAGAAATGAGGGAGAAAAAAAGAAAATTCTCAGCTTTGGAATGTTAAAAACGGAGGCCACAGTAGAACAGGTGAGAATTCTGTGAACAAAAAATAAATCTCATTTCAAATGTAAAAAGTATTCTCTGCACTGGGAGGCAGGAGAGGGAGGGAGGGAAGGACTGAAGGAGAGAGATCAGCGTGGCCAGGGACATAGAAACTGTGCTTGAGGACGATATGCCCAGGAAGACAATCAGAATCTGGAGAAGATTCAGCCTGCACGTGACCATTACCTCCAGCCAGCACCCCCATCTCAGATCTCAGGAAATTCAGAGAGAGAGTGGGAGTAAGTCAGGAGGGCCACGCACACAGTCTGTGTGGCAAGGGTTGTGGCCATTCCCTACGTGTGAGAAGTCCCCAGCAATTTCCAGGCCTCCTTCTGGAAAATGCTGGCGGACGTCTCTAGTGCTTATGCGAAAGCTTGTTCACAAACCTTGAAAGATACAGATGTAGATGACTGATAGATAGATGCATAGATAGAAAAATGTAATTAAATAAAACATCCAGGAAAGGTTTGGAAAATGCCCTTTATTGCATATGATGTTTATAACATTATATTAATGTGAGACTGAGTGCTGGTCCCTTCATCCTCCTTCAGACCACGGCATTCTGTCTGCTACTATCCTGAGGGTCCTTTCTTCTCCCTGGAATGGAGAAAACAAATGAGGTAGAACAGGAAGAGACAAGAAGCAGTATAAGCTCTGCTGGTCAGGGTTACCCTCCAGCGTTGCCTTAGAGCTCAGAGCCACACACAGCACAGTGAGCTTGGCTCCAGATCAACTACCACACAACGAAGGTTCTGGAACATTTCCATATCTCGGGGGACCTCATTTCCACGTGACTCTCTTTCACATTCCCCTTTGCCCCAGAAGGCTAGGTACAGTGGTCAGGGTGAGATCTCAGCTCAGGCCAAAGGCTCTCAGACCTCAAAGTTCTGGTCCTGCAAGGGGCCCTGTCCTCTCTTCAGACCACTCCTGGCTCTCTCTGCCGAGAAGGAGCTGCTGGAAGTACATCCTCTTAGTGTTGAAGTCCACCGTGCAGGCCCTGAGAAAACTCCTAGTCAAAACGCTCCACATTCTTGTTTAAGTCAACAGAGGTCAATTCCTTTGGAAGTGCTGGGTGTGTCCCCAAGTCGACGCAACTGCACAGCCATTAGGTAAACCAGCACATCTCTGCAGCCCCTTCCCTTAGACTCCTCTGGGCCCTCGTGACATAGGCTCAGGAGACTGTGCCAGCCTCCAGCCTTACCTCTTCCAAGAGAAGGCCACACCGTCTTCCGGGATCTTCTGTCCCATGAATCTCAGTTGCTGTGTGGAAATCAAAAGAGAGAAAAACACTTCTTAGCTAAAGAGAATTTCCTGTGGGAGCTGAAAAGCTCAGGATAAATTCCCACTTACAGTCATGACTTTATTATTAAATGACTGGGCCAGAAGCACGGGAGCCGGTTATCTCCCATTCAGTTGTCCCCTGAGGTGCTAAAGCCCCCAACTCTCCCTTATGGAAGCATGAGCCTGGGGTGGTGAGACGGGACTGGCTCAGGGAAGGTACAGCTCCCTCCGCAGCCCCAGCCCCTGCTCACTTCCTGTCCTTCGGAGAATGAAACACATAGACTGGACACCGGCTCCTCGGGCAGAGGTCTTCCCCCGTGGGCTGCTGCCCCTCATTCTCCTTTTCTTCTTGCTCCTCTTTCTCCTCCTCAGAGGTGCTCTCGGATTCCACATTGTCCGTCAGCTGGGACATGGCGAGATGAAAGACATGGCAGCTGAAGCCGTCCTGGACACTGTACTGCACGTGCTGCTGGAGGATCTCCAAGGTGGGGAAGACCCGGCAGCAGGCCATGCACCTGAAGCCCATCTCCATGGTCACCAGCCAGTCTGGTGTCTTGGCCCTGGGCGTCTCCTTGACTGCAGGTGACCCTGATGGGCTGTCTGGCTCTGCCCTTTCCTCACACTCATTCTCCTCCCCAGTGGGCTCACTGTCAGACAGGTTTCTGGTGGACACATGAGAGATGGCATTGCCTACCCACACATGCTCAGGAAGGGTCACTTCTTCTCTCCTCAGCTGCTTTTCTAGCAACTCCAAGGGTTTCTCTATCATCCAGGAGACAGCTACACCCTTGTTCACTTGTACCCGCATGTAGAATATTTTCATGCCCCTTTCCTCTTCGTCTGTATACAGAGAGTCCTCATACGATGAAGAGGATGAGAAGGAGACATACTGTGATGGGGGAGTGGTCTCCCCTTGTTCCTGAACCTGGGCTAGGGGTGCTCTAGGCTGGGCAGTGTCTCGATGTAATCTCTGGATTTCTGAAAAAGGAAATTAAAAACATAATAACATGCATGGGCCATGCCAGAAGCTGAGGGAGCAGGTGTGGTAGACGAGGGAGGGACATTTGCATGACATAGCTGTGTCATGAGCTTGGTGTCTGTTGGCCGTAGGATGGAGTGGTGTATCTGGTGTCATCTGTGGGCTTTTCATCTGCGCGTGGGGGTATACTGGAGCGGTGTCTGTATACAGGGGTGTGGAGTATGGTGGTGAGGGCTGTGGTATGTGAGGGATGCGGAAGGATGCGTGTACGACAAGGAGTGTGAGTTTGGGAATATCGGTGGTGCATTACTTGTGGAATGGGGCTGTGGTGCAGGAGAAGAGCACTGTGGATCACGTGCCTGGGGTTTATGTGTGCACTGAGAAGGGCTGTGCCTGGAGGGCGGATGTATGTGTGAGCTGTGCGGACCTCAGCTGGGTGGTCCTGCTCTCAGGCTGGAGGTCTATGATGAAGAACTCTGTCCTTCTCTGGAAGCAAGGGCAAAGACAAACCCTACATTTCCCCCTGAAGATGCTTAATCCGGTCCCTCTGCCCTCCACCTCAAGCCCAGACCTTTCCGGCCCCTGCTCCTTGACTTCCCCACCATGGTGGTACCAGGATTCACACGCCCCCCAGACTCAGCTGGGATCCCTGCCCTCGTAACAGCTCAGCCATCCTGCCCAGGCTCCTCCACAGAGCCCTCATCACCTCCGATGACCCTGGGTTTCCTCTCAGCCTCCCTGGGATCTGTGTGCCTCCTGCCTCACAGCCAAGCACCCCCTCACCTGAGGAGCCCCGCGCCCTTACCACTGCAGATGAGCTTGCGTGGAGAAGAAGCATAGGAGAAGTATTCAGAGGCAGAGGAGACCTCCCCTGACCCTGGGCTGCAGCCTTGGGCCACCACAGTGGATCCAAGCGGAGGGGGATCCTCTTGTGACTTCAAGATTCCTGAGGGAGGAATGAAAGGCTCAGGGTGGGTTCATCAGTCCTCTGTCCACAGATATTTACTGAGTGTCTGACACGTGTCAGGTGCAGCGAATACACACAGTTGAGAGTGTGGTTCCCGGTGGATACTCCAGTATTTAATTCAAATCAATACTTATTCTGTCAGTGTCTTGTTGGTAATGTAGGCCTCAGTGATGACTGCGTATGAGGGAAGAGTGAGTGATGTGTATCAGTTAAGTCTGTGGTAAGCGTGGGGTTGGCGTGGGGAGCACAGTGCAGATGTGTCTATCTGTGTCTGTGGCCTTTGTGTGCGTGGTTTCTGTTCACAAGTCAGGAATTCTGGGACATGTAACTTTTCCTCATTACATGGTGTGGCTTGTATTTATGGTGTGTGTTCATTCTTTCATTCACCAAGATTCAGTAAGCAGCTATTCCTATGTATCCGGCACTCTTCCATTGTTCTAGTCTCTGGTAATGCTGCACATTCTAGTAGGGGAAGACAAACACTAAACAAAAATACAATAAATATATAATACATCAGCTGGTGGTAAGTATATAAGGGTTGCCAGACTTAGCAAACAAAAATACAGGGCAGCCAGTTAAATTTCAATTTCAGATAAACCCAGAATAATTTTTTAGTGTAAGTATTCCCATGCACTATTTGGTCTTACTTATTTTTAGTGTAAGTATGGCCCATACAATATTTGGGACATACTCCTACTGAAAAATTACTTGTTGTTTATCTGGAATTCAAAGTTAACTGGATAGCCCATATTTTATCTGGCAATCCTGACATGGGTTAGTGAGACTGTGGTTTACTGTGGTTTGTACAAAGCGGGTCTGGCATTACTCAAGAATGTGTTATAAGTGTGGTGTGTATGACATGTGACTGGTTCTTATAGAGGTATTTAGAGATAGCTGAAGTTAGCTGTGTTTGTGCGAGAGTTGAGGAGATACATATATATATATGTAGTGTGTGTGTCATATATATATAGTGTGTGTGTCTATATACATATCTCATCTCCAGCGTTTGGTGTTGGAGGAGAGGATTGTGACACAGGTGGGTTGTATGAGAATGTAGTACAGGAGTGATGCGTGTATATACCTACATGTGCTGTGTGTGGTTTAATAAGGAAGTCGTATGTGGGGTGTGTGATATTTTTGCTGTATCAGAGTGTACATGGGTGTATGAGTTACTGTCTCATAAAACACCCCTAACAATAATTCTGTATACACTCTTACATACACCGAGTGTCACCCAGGTCCAGGCAGGGTGACAAGAACTTTACCATGCAGACTTTATATCTGATAAGCACTCTACCCCCATTCATCCCGCTCTTCTCTCCACTACCACACACACACACACACACACACACACACTCTCTCTCTCTCTCTCTCTCTCTCTCACACACACACAGGAACATAGAGAAAAATATTCTGAATGGTGGGGACAGGGGCAGTCATTGCCTTCCCCAGCCTGTCCCAGCCACTGCCTGAAAATCTGCCTGCTGTCTAGACCTCCATTCCCAGGGCCCATCCTACAGTCTCCAGGGCCCTGGGCCCAGTAGAAGCTACTGGGCTCTAATCTGGGGCAGAGGCCTCTAGCTGGAACTCTGGGGTGGGCTCCACTTCCTCACATGACCACCCCTCTCCCAGGGCAAGCTACTCGCCTACATTTAATGCACGCAGGCACCACGTGGCCCGTGGCTCTCAGAGCTCCCCGCAGGACCCTGAGGACATTTCTCACCCCTGCCCACGTGGTCTCAGTCTCTGGAAAGCCCTTCCCTTCCCTTGATTTCCTTTGGGAAATTCTTCCTGTTGAAGGAATAAAACTTCCTTGCTTTCAATATGACACCATCCCTAGACAAACAATCTTCTTTTGAACTGCATTCCACTTCTCAAGGTATTTTTCAACAAGGCCTTCAACTCATGGGGCTTCTCTTTCCACTTTGGTAAAAGGGGCCAAGCAACTCATGGGTCTCTCTCAGCATCCTTGCATCCTTCACATCCCACACCTCATGACCCCAGGGAAAGATCAAAGAGAATAGGAGACAACTCGGGGACTGAGAAAAGCTGCACCTCTAGGTCTGTGCAAACAGGATGCAGCCTGCTGTGCGTCCGACAAAGCTCCAGGCCCGGCAGCCCCAGGAGAGAGTCCTCAGACCGGCGGAGCTGACCTCCCATCTCCCAGGGGCATCTGGCCCGTTCTGTGCCGTCTCACACCACAGGGACCCTCCGGATGGATACGGCAGCATCAGTGAGACAAGGTCTCTCGCTCCCTGCTTCACAGGTGACACGTTCTCAGTAACCCCCCCTTCCTAGAGAAGGTTCAGTTTGGCAGAAACCCATGTGCCCCAGACAAGTTGCCCCCCCCCCACATACCTCCTCCCTTCTCGGCAGTTTCCTGGGACTCTTCATTTTCCAGATGTTTCCTCTTTTGTCGCTGTTTCATCGTACCAACTAGAAGTCTCCCTTAGAAGATGCCTCACCTCCAACTCCTCCTCTTCCCTACAGCTTGGCCCTTCTTGGCTCTTGGGAAATCCGTTGAAATGATTCAATACAAATAAAAATAGTCAAGTCTCCTAAATGGCTGAAGAACTTAGACCACTTAGTGAACCGGCAGTACTGCCTAGCGCTCACCAGGGCTGCTAAGTTTCAAAGGTTGCCACGGCCACAGCAGAGTTCTCTGACCTCAAGGATGACCTCAGAGCATTCTGTGGACCTAGGTTCAACAGTCTCTGCAACAGCACAGACCCCATTTTCAAGAACAATTCCTTTTTCCCAGTAGAACCTTTCCCGTGAATTCAACTCTCACATCTTTCCAATGTGGCAGGATATTTTGAGATGTTAATCTGTTCCTGTTTATTTTCTTTTCTTCCTTTATTTCACCCTTTTCCTTCTGCATTCAGGTGGGTAGCAGACCCTATGTTCTCTGGCCAGTGGAAGAGCCCGGCAGGGCATAGCAGAAATAGCATGCTGATGATCTTGGCTTTTATTTCTAAAATCGCAAACTCCATGGAAAAGAGAGGATACTTGAGCAGAAACATAACAGAAGCAGGTTTTTGAAATTAGGTACTGTCTTGTTTCCCTACTGGAGTGTTGAAATGTGCTAATTAAGTCAGAGAGAGATGTCTGCAAATCCTGGAGGAGAAAAGGCCTCTCAAGTGTGGCTGGAGGGGTAAATGGGGCAAAAACTCTAAAAGGAGATGGCTATAGTATGCATACAAGCAGAATCATGGCAACCTGTCCCATGCCTGGCACAGCAGCCACCAAACCTAAAGGAGGCATGGCCCCCGAGCTGATGGACGTCTACACTTACAACTGTGGACTCCAGTCAACAATGATCATGCTTCCACTCACTCCCTCAAAAGCTTGGCCCTCTGACTTCCAAATAGGGATGGCGGAAATCCAAACAGGACACCAGCAGGATCAAGGCTTAAAATACAAATTACGTGGAATTATAAAAAAATTTTTTGTACTGTTTCTTGCACACCTCTGCTTGTGGGCTGTAATTTATACCAGTTATAAGTGGCAATGCATCTGGATCCTCCTGATTCCACTCTAGAATTAGAGACACCTCATTTTGAGGTAGTGGCCAGGATCCAGTGGGAGTATTGGTGCACGGGACGAGGTAGACTCCCAGGAGTCACTGCTTTCATTATAAATACCACATGGACTGAGGCGGGTCCCAATTTGAAAGGGCACTGCAGAATGACTTAGGGTTTCAGGCAACAGGAGAGTGAAGAGAGGACAACTTCAGCCTTGTGAGGGTTTGCTGATGAGATTAAATCTTTCTGCTTCTTGGAGAATCCCTAGAAAAGATGGGGCAAGGAGGATTTTTCTTCTTAGATTTTTTGGGGTAGAAATTTCCAAACATACACAAAGAGAATGATATAAAAGGAGTGCAGCACCATTTACCCATCACCCAGTTTCAACAATTATCAAAAGTCTGCCATTCTTGTTCTGCTACACACACACACACAAACACACTCACTCACTCGCACACTTTTAGTTTTTTGTGTATTTATTTTGGTTTAGGAGTTTGGGGAGGGTGGGACAAGTGCTGTTTTTTATTGCAAATCTCAGACATTATGTCATTTCTCCTTACATGCCATAGTATTTATCTCCAACAGATAAAAACTTGTTTCTAACATAACATCATTATCTCACCCAACAAATTTAATTATCATTTTTTCTTACCACAATAACTAAGCCATACTCAATTTCCTCCAAATGTGTTTAAATGTCTTTTTTTATACATGATCTATTGAAATCAAGATCTAAAGAAGGTCCACACCTTGCAATATGTCAATGTGTCTTTTAGTCTACAACAGTCCTCCCTCCCTTTTTTTTTGGCACTGATTTGTTGAAGAAACTAAGTAATTTATCCTTTAGAATTTTCCATAGGAATCTGTTGATTGTATTCCTGTGATGTCATTTAAGATGTTCCCTATTACCTCTATTTTCTTATAAACAGGTAGTTAAAGCTAGAGAATTAATTAGATTTACATTCCATTTCATGTTACTACAAGATTATTTTATAAGTGATGCTGTGTACCTTCCTATTGCATTGCAACAGGAAGTACAAAAAGTTGTCCGTTTTTTTGTTTGTTTGTTTGTTTTGTGGTACGCGGGCCTCTCACTGTTGTGGCCTCTCCCGCTGCGGAGCACATGGCTCACGGGCCCAGCCGCTCCACGGCACGTGGGATCCTCCCAGACCGGGGCACGAACCCGCGTCCCCTGCATCAGCAGGCGGACGCTCAACCACTGCGCCACCAGGGAAGCCCTGTCTGATTTTTAATGAAGTTAAGGTTGATCGGTGAGGTCAGGTACTGTCAGCTTGGTCCCTCCATCCATAATGATGAGGAACCACAATGCTCCTCACCAACCTTTCAACAAAGAGCATAACAACCGTTGATGATCACCACTTCCTTAGGAGTTGAACTTTCATTAGAAGTTCTAATTCCATCATTCCAAGGAGGACGATTCTTTAGGCATCTTTCTTAGACCCTGAATTTCTGAAAGAAATGAACCTCCGCTCAGAAAAGGAAAGACGATTCCAAACGTACCAGCTCAGGTTGTCCAACCTAGAAGCAATGGATTCATCACAGCAAGCCCCAGCTAGGTTGGGACATACTTTGGTCATTCCTTCATTTCTCTGTCCATTCTTCATTATATAAACAGTTATTTAGCCCCTCCTATGTGCCAGGCTCTCTAGATTCGTACCTGAACATTTAAGAACAAAAGAGATACAAAGATTTTCTCTCAAGGAGCTTAATTCTAGAGGAGAAGATAGACAATTTTTTTAAAATAAGTAAAATACCTAGTAGGTTAGATATTTGCAAGTACCGTGATGAGAAATAAAACAAGAAACTGGATATGGGACTATAGGAAATAGGGGAATTTCTATGCTGAATGGGAGATCATGGAAGGCTTCACTAAAAGGGCCTCATCTCAGTAGTACCTGAGGGCAATAAGGGAGCTTAGAGCCAAGGTTACATTTTTTAGGCAAAAAGAGACTGGAGTCTGGGTCAGGGATTGCTTGGCGTGTTTGAATACCAGGAAGAAAGCCAGCGTGGCTGAGGGAGGGAGAGAGTGGTAAGAGGGGAAGTCAGAGGGATAATGAGGAACCAAATTATATAGGGTTTATAGGCTACTGCTAAAACGTTGGCTTTTACTCTGAGTGACGTGGGAAGCTTGGAGAGTTTCAAATGAGAAATTACATTTTAAAAGATCACTCTAATTGCTTTGTTAAGAACAGACATTTGGAAGGCAAGGTCAGAATCAGAGAGAACAGTGGGCCTATTGCAATAAACCAGGAAAGAGATGAACCATAAAAGGAAAACTAGGTAAACTAGACGTCATCAAAACTAACATCGTTTGCTATGTGAAAGATTCTTTTAAGAGTATAAGAAGTCAAGCTAGAGACTGGGAGAAAATATTTACAAACTACATAGCCAACAAAGAAGTAAGTCTATAACATATAAAGAACGCTCAAACTCAACAGTAAGAAAATAAGCAATTTGATTAGAAAATGGACAAGAGATATGAAGAGATTCTTCATTGAAAAGGATATACAAATCGCAAATAAGCACATGAAATGATGTTTAATAGCACTAGCCATTAAGAAAATGAAAATGAAAACCATAATGAGATACCACTACTCAGCTATCAGAATAGCTATGGGATCCAGGTAAAAAATTAGCTTGTTTCTCCAAACCAATTTTTCTTAGCACCTGCGAAGTCACTATGTAAGGTACAGTGAATAAACATTTTGCTATCCACGGAAGAGCAAGTAAGTTAACACTGGAGAAAACACTTCATAAACCATACAAGCTGCACAAAGGTGAGGCGCAACAGTTACCCTCAGGAGCTGTAATTCTGAATATTTTTAACCTCAAATGGACCACGAACTTCTCTGTTCCAACCTAAGATTCTATAGTCGTTTCGCAGTATCCTCAGGGGATTGGTTCCAGGAGCCCCTGCAGACACAAAAATCCACGGATGCTCAAGTCCCCTATGTAAAATGGCATAATATAGTCAGCCCTCCTTACCTACAAGTTTCGCATATGCAGATTTCACCAACCATGGATAGAAATTTTGATTCACATTTGGTTGAATCTAAGGATGTGTATTTACTGAAATAAATCCACCTATAAGTGGACCCACGCAGTTCAAACCCACGTTGTTCAAGAGTCAGCTGTAGTACCAAGTCCAGTGTGGAGGCACAGAGGGTTCCCCGTATCCCCAAGCAATTATCAGACACCACCTGAGTGTTGTACAAATGCAGCTCAATTCTGACACTATTTACACAAAGATAGCGTCAGATTCCACAGATTAGGGCTCAGTCCTACAAGACTGCTCCTACCACACACACACACACACACACACACACACACACACACACACACATTCAGACACCAGTAGCAAATAATGCAGGTTTCCATCCTTGCTTCTGACCAACCAGATGTTGCTTTCAGCTTGATTAATCCATTCACACAAAGCGGGCTCACAGAACTCAGAGAAACATTTTACTTACTAGATGACCATTTTACTTACTACATATTACAAGTTTTATATATATATAGACTCAGGAACAGCCAGATGGAAGAGATGCATAAGGTAAGGCATAGGGAAAGTGTCTAAATCTTTCATGGTCTCTGAGCATGCCACTCTCCTCCTATCTCCCCACGTTCACCGACTCAGAAGCAATCCAAACCCCCTCCTTTTGGGTTTTTATGGAGGCTTATTAACATAAGCATGATGATTAAATCATTTGCCTTCTGTGAATGATTCAACCTCCAGCCCCTCTGACCACTTCAGAGGGGTGGGAATGGAAGTTCCAACCCTCTAATCACTTGGTTGGCTCTACTAGCAACGAGCCTCCATCCTTAGACACCTTTATTGCCCTCAGCACTTAGGAAATTCCAAGGGTTTTAGGAGCTCTGCGCCAGAACAATTGAAGACCAAATATCTATTTCTTATTATATCACACAACCACCTTCAATTTCTACAGCACTGCCTTCAAGAGGTTGCTCAGTCCATATTTCAGTATTTCCAATGATAGGAAACAATTCCCCTCAAAGCAGCTTTGACATTTATGTATAGAAAACTTAAACTTTAATTCAGTAAAAAGAAGGATCTTCTATATCCATAGGGCTTTCCCTATGTATCCCAGTTATACTCTTTTTTTTTTCTTTTAAGAAGATGCTGGGGGTAGGTGTTTATTAATTAATTAATTTAATTTTGCTGTGTTGGGTCTTCGTTTCTGTGCAAGGGCTTTCCCTAGTTGCGGCAAGCGGGGGCCACTCTTCATCGCGGTGCGCAGGCCACTCACTGTCGCGGCCTCTCTTGTTGTGGAGCACGGGCTCCAGACGCACAGGCTCAGTAGTTTTGGCTCATGGGCCTAGTCGCTCGGCGGCATGTGGGATCCTCCCAGACCAGGGCTCAAACCTGTGTCCCCTGCATTAGCAGGCAGACTCTCAACCACTGCACCACTAGGGAACTCCAGTTATACTCTTTGAAGACCATATCAATCAAGAATAAGTTTGAACTACCACTGGCATTTTTCACAGAACTAGAACAAAAAATTTCACAATTTGTATGGAAACACAAAAGACCCCGAATAGCCAAAGCAATCTTGAGAACGAAAAACGGAGCTGGAGGAATCAGGCTCCCTCCCTGACTTCAGACTATACTACAAAACTACAGTAATCAAGACAGTATGGTATTGGCACAAAATCAGAAAGATAGATCAATGGAACAGGATAGAAAGCTCAGAGATAAACCCACGCACATATGGTCACCTTATCTTTGATAAAGGAGGCAGGAATGTACAGTGGAGAAAGGACAGCCTCTTCAATAAGTGGTGCTGGGAAAACTGGACAGGTACCTGTAAAAGTATGAGATTAGATCACTCCCTAACACCATACACAAAAATAAGCTCAAAATGGCTTAAAGACCTAAATGTAAGGCCAGAAACTATCAAACTCTTAAGAGGAAAACATAGGCAGAACACCTTATGACATAAATCACAGCAAGATCCTTTTTGACCCACCTCCTAGAGAAATGGAAATAAAAACAAAAATAAACAAATGGGACCTAATGAAACTTCAAAGCTTTTGCACAGCAAAGGAAACCATAAACAAGACCAAAAGACAACCCTCAGGATGGGAGAAAATATTTGCAAATGAAGCAACTGACAAAGGATTAATCTCCAAAATTTATAAGCAGCTCATGCAGCTTAATAACAAAAAAACAAACAACCCAATCCAAAAATGGGCAGAAGACCTAAATAGACATTTCTCCAAAGAAGATATACAGCCTGCCAACAAACACATGAAAGAATGCTCAACATCATTAATCATTAGAGAAATGCAAATCAAAACTACAATGAGATATCATCTCACACCAGTCAGAATGGCCATCCTCAAAAAATCTAGAAACAATAAATGCTGGAGAGGGTGTGGAGAAAAGGGAACACTCTTGCACTGCTGGTGGGAATGTGAATTGGTACAGCCACTATGGAGAACAGTATGGAGGTTCCTTAAAAAGCTACAAATAGAACTACCATATGACCCAGCAATCCCACTATGGGGCATATACCCTGAGAAAACCATAATTCAAAAAGAGTCATGTACCAAAATGTTCATTGCAGCTCTATTTACAATAGCCCGGAGATGGAAACAACCTAAGTGTCCATCGTCGGATGAATGGATAAAGAAGATGTGGCACATATATACAATGGAATATTACTCAGCCATAAAAAGAAACGAAATTGAGCTATTTGTAATGAGGTGGATGGACCTAGAGTTTGTCATACAGAGTGAAGTAAGTCAGAAAGAGAAAGACAAATACTGTTTGCTAACACATATATACGGAATTTAAGGGAAAAAAATGTCATGAAGAACCTACGGGTAAGATGGGAATAAAGACACAGACCTACTAGAGAATGGACTTGAGGATATGGGGAGGGGAAAGGGTAAGCTGTGACAAAGCGAGAGAGCGGCATGGACATATATACACTACCAAACGTAAAATAGATAGTTAGTGAGAAGCAGCCGCATAGCACAGGGAGATCAGCTCGGTGCTTTGTGACCACCTAGAGGGGTGGGATAGGGAGGTTGGGAGGGAGGGAGACGCAAGAGGGAAGAGATATGGGAACATATGTATATGTATATGTATAACTGATTCACTTTGTTATAAAGCAGAAACTAATACACCATTGTAAAGCAATTATACTCCAATAAAGATGTAAAAAAAAAAGAATAAGCTTGAAATTTTATTGTAACAAATAATTCCTCCAATCTCAGCGGTTTAAAACAACAAAGGTTCATTTCCCGCTCCTTGTACATGCCCATCATGGGCTGCCTAGGAGTTCTGCTCTTCATTTTCCTTATTCCTGCCCCCAGCTTGACAAAGCCACCTCTCTCAGTCATCTTTGTAGAGAGAAAGAATTCTGGAGCCTCACACTGGCAGTGTGAGTTCTGGCCCAAAAGTAACACACATCACTTCCACCCAAAACTGTTGACCACAATCTTATTTTTAGGGAAACCACTGCCCAAAACCGCCTGCCCTGACCAGGCCCGATAGTAACCACTTGCACGAGTTATCTTACAACAGGAGGTCCTGGTAAGGAACGCGGAACTAACAAACTACCAGCAACAGGAAGAATTCGGGATAGGTCAAAAGGAGAGAGGAGACTCCAGTCCATATGTCCTACCAACCTCCCAGAATCTTTCTCGCTGGAACCTATCCTAGCTGAGCAATGTGTGCACCACCAGAAAGGATCCTGAGTCAGAATGATCGGCCAGAGACAACCCAGAAACTAACCCCATTACCATAAAACCTGAGACAGCGAGCCACATGGCAGAGCAGTTCTCCTGGGTTCCCTTACCCTGCTGCTCTCTGCCCGGACACGCCTTCCCAATAAAGTCTCCTGCTTTGTCAGCATGTGTGTCTCCTCAGAAAATTCTTTTCTGAGTGGTAGACAAGAGCCCACTCTTGGGCCCCGGAAGAGGTCCCTCTTCCTGCAACATTATCATATGTCTCTCCATTTTCTAAACTCCTTAGGGAAAAGTAGTTGTGAACAATACTACTGAATAGTACAGAAACCATACAGAACAATTCTAATCCCTCCCTGTTAAAGATAAGACTTGACAAAACCATCAAGCTATGCATTCACAAAACTGGGTCTAGAACTCAGATCTCTTAGGTCATGATTCAGAACCTTTTTCCACTATGCTATGTTAGGATTTTTATACCAAGACAATGTAGTTGGGTTAATAATGCCTTTACTTCATTTTTTGTTTTTGTGTTTTTTCATAAATTGATTCAGGAGGGAGGCTTTGGAAGCCCCTAAAACACTTGCCTTAAACTGAAAAGCAACTGGAAAATAATCCCACTGCCTTTTGAAATGGTTGACCTAGTAAAGATTAGATGTCTGGGAGGCTTTTATGTTCTGAATATAGGGAATAAAAAGGAAACAATCTTCCTAAGTCTTTAAGAAACAGGGGGAAAAACTCTTGACTCCCACTTTGCCATTTTGATTAGCTTGTTGACACTTCAGTTCTTTGAGTAATAGCAGTGGCAACAGCTAGAGTTTAGCCAAGATAAAAGTATATGTAATAGTGTGGCGGCCCCTGCAGAACCACATACCACTGTAAATGCTTTAGCTCAATCCTATTTGCTCATAGGTCTGTGCAAAGTAACAAATGGTTCTGAAACATTTATTCCAAATAGCTTTCTTATTATTACTTTAAAGATAACTTGGCTGCCAAATACTTGCTCCCTGGTGAAAAAGAATGCATATATGGGAGGAGGATTTATGTATCAAGATATGCTGCTTATTTCGCTCCTGCTGATACAATGCACATCTAATGAATTAGAGATAATCTCCCTCTCTTCCCCAAACTGTAGATAAATGAGTATGTCGTTTCTCCCTCCCTTCAATTCATCCTGGTCATAGTTATTTTCTTTAAGAATATTATTCCCCTGCTTAAATCTTAAATGGCTTCCCAACGCGAGAAGAATAAAACCTAAAATATTCAACCGAACATTCAAAGGCCCGTAGGGTTGAAGACCCTGCCGAGTTTTCCAGACTAAGCATAACACTCACCTTCCCGCCTCCACTCAACTAGGCCAGACTTCCCTCCCTCCATCAGAGGACAGGCGCTTGCTCAAGTCATTTCTTTCAAAAGTATAATTTTTCAAAGTACAATTTGTTTTTAAGTCCAATTAAAATCCCACTTTCTACAAGAAGCCCTTCCAGATATCCCAGTGAGAATGGACCACACATCTTCCCAGCATGTAAGTTGTACCTCTGTGATAACTCTTTTCACATTCTTCACTCGGGCAGACTCTTAACGAATGTGTCTGATTTCCCCCACAACATAGAGTAGGATCCCTTGGAAAGCAGAGGCCAAGATTCCTTATCTCTGGATTTTCCACATCTCCTTGCACTGAGCATGATCCCTAGCAGGACCCTGGGGGCTCCTGGGCACAAAGCCTGTATCAGTGTCCCCCATTTCTTGATTACAGGAAATAGGCTTCATTCAGCCTCCATGACCTTCCCTGAGTTCCAATGAGCAGGTTCAAACAGTTGCTAATTAGAGAAGGGAGGGGATGTGAGACAAGGGAGGAACAGTCAAAAGAAACAATAGTGCAGCCTTGGGGCAGGGTCTTGGTTCCCCCTCAAGGGATACACATAACAATATCTTTGAGCTGTTTTGCAGATACTGAAACCCCCACTAGTTGGGAGAAGTTAATGGTGTGCTACCCACAAACACTCAGACCCCAGAACCAGTTGGAACCGTAAGGTTGATGATGCTGACTCCCACTTACCTCACCACCAACCAATCAGAGGAATGTCCATGAGCTGATCACGCCCTCCTCTTTGACCGGTTACTATAAAACTCCTCATTACCCTCTCCAGGTCAGGGCCACAGAGTTTTGAGGGCAATCGCCTGCTCTAGCCCCCCTTTGCCTGGCAAAGCAATGAAGCTATTCTTTTCTACTCCACCCAAAACTCTGTCTTGAGATTTAATTCAGTGTTAGGGTACAGAGGCCGGATTCGGCTTCAAGTATGAGCTCCCCTACTTGCTCCCCTATCCCGCAAAAAAACAAAAGCTTAAATAAATTGCCAAAGTACTGGATCTTCTTCCTCCCTAGGCCAAACAATGTCCTGACCAGTGGCCTCTCTTCTTTTTCCCCATACCAGCACAGGAATGCCATCTCTGCATTTATGCTTGCCTGTCACCATGTCCATGTAACTGAACAAAAGTGACAGCCCTGTTCATCCCATGTCCTGTGTAATCCACCCAACTCCTTTCATCTCCATCTAAAACTATTTTTTACACTGCCTAAAACTTAACCATAGAGAAGCAGTACTTTGAATATTTACCCTTCAAAGATTTTTGTTAAAATACAAGTAACCTCATGAGAAGTGGTGCCTTAACTTAAACCATCATCAGCCATTGTTTTAGCAAGGACTAGGGGAAAACAGGCTGAGAATTGGGCCATTTTTTAATGGGATTGGAAATGTAGAGACAGGAAAAAGAAGAACTGGTATCTGGTCAGGAGGTAGATGTTGGGGAGGTGGTGAAAAAGTACCAACAATAAATATTCAACTTCCTCATAAATTTGCAACAGACGAAGTCTTCCTGAGCTGGTGCCCCTGTGTGAAGCAATGTATTAAGGACGTAAGACATACAGATCCACTTCAAATTAATAATGTTAATAAACTGAGCTGAGACTCAGAGAGTTCAAATAACTAGGGTTGAGCAGAATATTCGAAGTTTATTTTTGAAGGAGCCCAGAGATTGAGGTAAAACCCACAACTGTAAAGAACACCTTTCCATCAGGGACTTAGCTTCTATGTATGAATTGTAAGTAAGGGAAGCAGCCTTAGAAAGCAGAATCAGATGATTACTGGTGCCTAGGAAAACCTCTGGCCTAAAGAAGTAATCTGAAGTTAGCCCCATCTTCCTCTAAACCCATTTGGTAGGGTTTTGAAAATCTCCTCCATGAACATAATACACTTGACATGAATTCATGGAAGTAAATGAGGTTAACAGCATCTGACCAACATCTTAGTGTATCTTCCAAAGGATGGGCAGTGTATCCATAATGAGGAAAGGAATATGAAACGCTCACAAATCCCATGATTAAAATGCCTCTTGGTCTATAAATCATGTTTCCCTGCTGTTCATAGCTCTGAAAAGGATTAGAGAGAAACCTACTCCTGGGTGTGACAACTGGGGTCACTGAAGATTAGATGTTGCCAGGAGCCCACAGAGTCTGCCCTGCAGAAAGCAGTGAAATGATCAAACCCCCACCACTCCTTCTGCTGGAATATTTACTGTTGACACAAGAGTTCAGCTGTAGACTATGAGCAAAAACCTTCTGTCAATCCCTTTCAGTCCTTAATGGGATAAAAAGAGCTAGAGATCTTTCAAAACAGTTGAAGATTGCTACCTGACAGGGAGCTGGGAGTAGTGCAACTAGCATATGGGTAATTTTTAAGGCTACTTTTAAGTGTGAAGCCCTTTGACTGGTTCTCTGTCTCATGGGTGTCCCGAAATTTCCATCTCACTGAAATTTGGAAAAGAATTCAGGCTCTATCTTTCCCCACAGAGGGGAGGCAGCCACAAGCTTTACACACCTAGAGTTTGTACATACGGCAAAATTAGATTTGCTTACTATTGGAGCCTGACAATACTTGATACCTGATAAAAATCACTGTCAAATAACATTTATAAGAACCCAGTTGCATGAGATGGGGTACTATGTTGAGGATCACAAACAGTTACAGCAAAGGCCTCCAGGTGCCCAGAGTTTAGGGCAAGCAAATGAGCATATAGGAAAGGCAAAATTTTAAAATGGCAGACCAAATTTGAATGGACCAAGTAACTGCTTTGCCATTGTACATTCTTCCTATCCCCTGTCACCCATCCATCTATCCATCCCCCCAAAACATACCCCAACCCTAGTGACAAAGGTGGAGGCAAAGCCTGGAAGGACAGTCCACAGGTACTGAGATGCTCAGGGTTGGGAAGGACTTTGATGCTTGTGAAATCCAATCCATGGTACCTTTGAATTTCCTCTGCCATGGCTCCACCAAGTAATTACTTGGCACATGTCCTAGGACCTTCAGGGACTGGGAATCCACCACTTTCTAAAACAAAACAAAAAATAAACTCAACATATTTAGGCAGATAAAACATATTTAGGCAGATATAACAAAAAATTCTTCCTTGTAAGGACAAATCCACTTCCCCAGAGCCTGTTGCTTCTGGTTGCATCTTTTAGGGCCACAGAGGAAAAAAAAAAAAATCAACATTCCTCTTCCATAAGACAATCCTTCTAATATTTGAAGACTGTTATCTCAGCCCTTCAGGTCTTTTCTTCAGCTACACAGCCCTATTTCCCTAAATGTCCAGATTTCATTTCCACATTGTGATGCAAACTTTCTCCTGAATGTGTCCTAGTTGCTTTATATTTATCTTAGTCTACATTCCCCAGAGCTTAACACAGTATTCCAACTAAGGTCTGACCAAGGCAAAGTAGAGTGGGGTTCTTACCTCCCCCACCAGAGATATTTCTCTTAAGACTGGCTTTTTGGTAGCCACATCAAACTGCTAACTCCTACTGAGCTGATACAGCCACTTTAAAGTAGCCAAGTCATACTTCAAAACCATTATTTCTTACCAAGTAATGTAGCTATCTGGGTTATCCAGACCTCTTCTATCCCTCACCCAAAGATCATCCATAAGCCTCACCCCACCAACATAAAAGCACAAGAAATGGGTAAAGTTTTCTGTTTTGTATATTCCTTTGAAAAAACTGAAAATTCTTTGATTTGCCCATGACTCCTCAAAATACCCCAGGTCAAAAATTGTCATCTCAAAACGTTATGCAACTCGGTGAGCTAATTTCATGAATCTTTAAATACCATGAAGGATACCTAATACGTTAAACCATTAAATGGATCCTGCCTAATTAACAGTAAATCCTAGGGGAAAGAGTGCAGGTCTGTCATTAGAGCCACCTGAGTCTGAATCGCAGCCATATTCATAAAGTGCTGTTGGCCCAGGACAACTTATTCTGAGTCTTGCTTTCCTCCCCTAGAAATGGGGCTAATACATCCACCTTGCCATGTCCTTGTATAAAGTACTTGACACAATGCCTGGTCTGTGGCGGATGGGCAGTAAATGATATGCTTCCCCTCGCAGCACAGATTATTACAGCTTACACCCCATTTCCCTTAGTAGATTCCTAGCTCTTAGAGAAAGGGCCTGGGACTTCCTTGTCTTCACATCCCCCAGACCCTCAACACCAGTGTAAGCAGACACACATTCCTCTTGAATATAAATGTGAGCATTTGGCTTTAAACTCAGTTGTATATCATATAGAAATAATTACATTTCTGCTCTGGCCTCTCAGTTTCAAAGGGATATTTTTTTAATTCCCAGGGAATAGCTAAAATTACCTATTATAAAAAAGAAAAAAGATAGACTCTACTCAAGTCTCGGGCAATCATGTTCAAATGGTGCTCTAAGTCTCGGAGAACAGGTTGACATTGACGTTTCTAATATTCTTAATGTTGACCCAATTTTAAGCTCTATTTCTCTCCTCAAGTAACCGTGTTTCAAGACACAACCAGAAAACAGGAGGGGCAAGACGAGGCTCTGACGGGGAAAGCCAACCTCTGATATATCCAATTTCTGACCTATGGCTCAGTCAGCTCAAGGGAAGTTTTGTGGGTCCCCAGTGTCTTCCCAGGGCGACAGACACTCCCACACGGCCTCAACCAGGCTGAGGTAATTGTTACTGTTATGGCTTTAACGATGTGAGTGGGAGAAGATGAGAATTCTGAAAGAGACTTATTTACTGCAAAGCATCCCAAATATCTCATTAATCTGCTTTTCATTTGGCAAACTCTTCCTTCATTAAAAGTGCCACGCTCTGCTCTGCGGTTTATGACAAAGTAAAACCGTCTCTGGGAGGCAAAGCAGCAAAATGGAAAGAATGTGGGCTCTGGAACAAATTAGACGTGAGTTTGATTTCCAAGTGTGCTACTTACTTGTTCTGTGACTGTGGGCAGTTTTCCTTAGCCTGTTAGAACCCCATCTTCCTCATCTGTCAAGAGAAGATGATTGTCCTGTCCTGGTTTATGAATATTGAGATCAGCCCTAGGCCCTAGGGCACTATGTTTGTTTCTCCTTTAAGTTTCAATGGTCACCTGCAAAAGGAAGATCATAATATTACCAACTTCATACACTTCGTGATGAGGATTTAAATGGGTGAATGTATGTAAACTAATTAGAACAGAGTCTGGCACAGAGGAAGTTCTATATAAGTGTGTTATCGTCATCATTAAGGATTAAATGACACACATAAAGGACGCTTTGAATAGTGACTTGCACCTGTTACATATGAGGTGCTCAATAAATGTATGGGAAAATATCTCCCCTCCCAACTAGAGACTTTTCCTTGGGGTCTGAAGAAACTCCTTGGGTGGGAGGAGCTTTTCAAAATTATATACTCAGGGCTTCCCTGGTGGTGCAGTGGTTGAGAGTCTGCCTGCTGATGCAGGGGACATGGGTTCGTGCCCCGGTCCGGGAAGACCCCACATGCCGCGGAGCGGCTGGGCCCGTGAGCCATGGCCGCTGAGCCTGCGCGTCCGGAGTCTGTGCTCCGCAACGGGAGAGGCCACAACAGTGAGAGGCCCGCGTACCACCCCCCCAAAAAAATTATATACTCAGAACTTTAGAGAAAGAGGGATCACGTAGATAAAACCTGTTTACAAAGAAACAGACCGACGGATGTAGACAGGGAGAGCAGGGATGAGAGGTAGAGAAGGGAGCTTCCCAGGTAAGGTGGCACAGTTATCAGAAAAGAAGATTCCAGGTCTCCTGATAGCCAGCTGACTACATTCTTTTCCCCAGGTCGTGCTGCCTTTTAAGTGTTGTCTTGATTGAGAAACACCTTCCTACAAACAGAGTTCAGATTGTCAGGTGACCTCTGATCTTCTTTGAGGTTCCAATAAAATGAGAAGAAAGAAAAGACGTGGACTCAGGATGGTTTAGGAAGATGCTGGGAATGTAAAGGGAGAGAACGGCTCCCCCCAAAAATCCCAGTTCAGAGCAGGGACTATTTACCTCACTCTGGTCAGTAAAATAAGGGCAGTGCACCCAGATACTTGCCACCCACACATCCAAATCCAGGAAGCTCTGCCTCCCTTGGTTAATTTTAAACGCTGCTTTTCTATCGCAGTTTAGATTTGTTTTGTTTCGTATGTACAGTATCAGTGAGCTCCAGATTCCTTATTCCTTAGCTCTAGGAATGAGAGCCCTTTCCAGCTGATTTGGTGTCACTCACCACTGAGGGAGGTAGAATATTCCTCTTCTGATTGGAAATACTCACTTTATTTCAGTGGGTCTCCTTCATTTCTTTCCCTTCCATCAGGGAGACAGATCTCACCTAGGGTGTTCTGCCTTTCAAAGCAGTTTTCACTTCAACAACTAAGATTTTAAAAATTTTTTCAAGTAACCAAAGAAACAGAAGCCAAGAGTACAAGAAAGAGAGCACAGAAAAATAGAAGGGAAAAAAAAATCAGCCCCAGGGTGAACACAAATATTGATATTTGGGGTCCCCTAAGCTTGAGTCTAGGCTCTATTTTGTGCTGAAATTCTGGGCTCCTCTGGCAGCTAATAGGTATAAACGTCTGCCAAAAAACGCTAATAAGTATTTTCATGAGGAACCAAGGGGGGGACAAGGTGAGGGTCTTAATACAGTTTCAATGTTCCCCAGCTCTGTCCATGGCCTACCTACCCTCATGGACTCAGTGCTAAAAAGAGAAGGCTGTCCATCTAAAAATAAAGAGAAGGCATACTAACAATCCTGCCCTGCTATGAGATCCATGCATATCCCAAAAGGGGGAAGACTGCATGTCCTGCTTCTGCCCGGCTCACATCAAGAACTCCAAGAGAGAAATCAGAGGCAGAGGCAAGAACGGTACCAGGGGAGGCTGCCCAACTGAGAGCAAAATCTGTGTCCCCTGTGAGGGCAACCAGCCTACCACCACGGGGGCTGAAGCGAGGGAGGAAGTGAACGCATCATGGAACCCACAGGAGGCGGACAGAACTGGAGCGCATGTAGGAGACAACCCGTGGGACTCCGCTGGGGCTGGGTGGGGAGGACATGGAGATTTGTAATAGCCAAAGAGATAAAAAGCTAAAAATACGGGTTATTACCATTGCTGTGACCCCTTTGAAAACTCCAGGCTAGCGTGGCCTGAGAAAATGGGTTGACATTGGTAATACCACCTCCTTCTGTTATTTCTCTACAATTTAATCTGCACACAGTGTTGTAACGAGGATCCCTAGTGGGCTGTATTCATCCAGACTAAAGCTCTTCTGATGCAGGTGTTCCCAGTAAAAGAAATACGATTCTTGATTCTTAGAATTTAATTATGTGCTGCTCTTTGTATATTAAAGTAATTCAAACTACTGTACCACTGGGGTATATGATTTGTATTACTTTTCCTATAAGTGGGATGGGCTGGTAAAGAATCATGCATTTTCTCACGAAGGTTCCCTTGCAACTAATCACACACGTTTGAGAAATAGCAGGTCAGGACTAGAGGCACCGTGTGTGTCCATGAGACAATTTCTCTGCAAAGAAGCAATATAATATAAAGAATGGTTAAATCAATTAAACAAGGAGACCATTAGACTGAGGCAGCTCTAATACATTAGCCTACATAAGCAAACCAAAACCTAAGCCTGTAATGCCTCAAGGGTAAGAAAGTGAAACCTAAGGACAACCAATCGCAGACAGCCAATTCAGCTTTTCCAAATAATGCAACTGCTTCAGCCAATCAGATAATTCCCTCGCTTTGCTTCCCCTGCATCTTCTCTACAGAAGTCTTTCTCCCAGCTCCCGTATGGGGAGCATCCTAACCATTTCCCATTCGGTGCTGCTTGATTCAAAACAATTTTTGCTGAAATAAACTCTTAAAATTTGAATATGCCTCAGTTTATCTTTTAACAGAACTAAGCAACACTAGTCCAGAAGATACACCAAAAAGCATTATTATTAGCTAGCGCCTAGCCTTAACCTGTCTGGGTCTCAGTTTTCTCATGAGTTAAAAAAAAAATTGCAGTTAAAAAGATTTCATATGCCACCCCTTGGAGTTCTTGTGAGGGCCAAAAGAGAGTATTTGAAACATTTTCTAACATTTTCTACTATAAAAATAAGGGGCCACCTAGTCCATTGGAGTAATGGAACTTTGTTTTCAGGTAAGTTAAAATACCTGCTTCCTTAATTATTAAATTTACAATTTAATAATTTATAAAATGTATCACTCCAGCTCCTAATTCTTATGTGATGACATGAAGTACAAAGGCAAAGAAAAGAAAAAGACCAAATCTCCTTCAATCACAGTATCTGGGCCGTTCTGGCTCATATTAGAAATCTCTGTATGGTATTACATTCTAACATCCGATATTAAGCTTTCTTTCAGAGAATAAAGAAAATATGTGCCAATATTAAGTTATTCTTGCCACTGTTGTCTTAAATGAATGTGGGTGTCTTCTTAAGGCACTTTATACAAATCAATATGCCACCAACCTAGTGAAATGTGGCCACCCACACCAAAAGTACGACTAGAGAGAAGCATCCAGCCCATGAAAAAAACTAGTGACTTTTAGTGAACAGAATAAGGAAGAAATTAAATTGGAGTCTGTGGGTGGTGACAGCAGAAGAAGTGGGTCATCCTTTTAAACCTCATTTCCTCCGAAGTTTTATGTTAAAGAGGCCCAACCACCAAAAAGTGAGTTTCCATATTGCCTAGGGAAAACGATGTCAAAGTAATTTGAATATTTTTCAAATAACCTTCCTTAATACCCTATGCAACTGAGAAATCCCACAGGCCTGTAAATCTTAACAAAGCCATTGTTTCCAGCTCTAAACCCTGCCTTTGGGTTTGGCTTTCTCCCTTTCTTTATGGATGAGTAACATTTTCAATCAAGTTGTTTTTCTTCTTAACTCTGGGAACCAAGCTCATTTTGCATAACCATAATCCTCTCTGGCATAAATCCAGAGATTTTCAGGCTCTCCGGCTTTACCTTCCCTTTCTCATCACTACTAGAACATGAGAGTCACATTCCAGGAATCTCAGGGGGTGCAGGAGAGATGCTGTGCAGTGGGATGCAAGTTGCTTCTGAAATCTTAAGAGCAGAGTCACCTCAGAGAAGATGCTTCACACCCAAGTCAGGTTCTCAACTGTAAGCCATGTATAATAGTGACACTAGTAAGAATCAGATAAGACTTCACTCAATGACTGCTCCTCTATGAATGCTATCCTATCCACTTTCCCCCTCCCTTAATGAGAATGGCCCACTTGCCACCTTTGCCTCCACCACTGAGGTGTATACAAGCTTTGATCACAACGTTTCCATCATTTACTTGCTTTTCTTTTTTGGCCGTGCGCCTTGTGGGGGGATCTTAGTTCCCCGACCAGGAATGGAACCTGGGCCCCCTGCAGTGGAAGCACAGAGTCCTAACCACTGGACCAGCAGGGAATTCCCTCATTTACTTGTCTATATTTCTGTCTACCCTCACCAGACTGAAGACTTTTACAGGGCAGTACCTTTGTCTTATTTATTTTAGAAATCCCCAAACCATGCTTGCCAATGTTTGTTATGTAATAGGCTCTAAAGAAACGTCTGTTGAAGGATTAATTTGTTAATTGACTGACTAGTTGATTGACTGAATGCCACAGATGAAAGCACCCCAGAAACCTCCTATCGCTAGACAAATGTAAGTCATTATTATGTGGAATTCCATAAATTAGCTTTGAACTTGAGGTAATTAGGCAATTGCTCAAAGTCAAGAGGTAATGGACCTTTTAAATGTTCTTATTTCATATCATCCTTTGTTCTTGTTTATTTATTTAATCCAGACAGCTGCCAAGAATTTACACATCTTAAGATAATAACACACTAAAAAAAAAAAAAACAGTCCCTGCCACAGAAATACTGAGAAATATTCTGCTGGCTAAATGAGAACTGACTCTTAGAGACACAGTGATGAAATTACAGACTTTAAGTTCTTTCTCGAGTACAAACTGGTGTCCTGGGGAGACCAATTAATGCTAACGCCAACACAGAACAATGAGGGGACTGTCCTCAGATGCCCATTTTGTTTTTACCAGTTGCTCTCAATATGAGAGTACTTACAGGAAGTAGCTGGGTGTTTGGTTTTTTTTTTTTTCACTCTTCACTTCATAAATATTGGACACTAGCTGTGTGTTGGCTAAATATAAGAGATGCAAACAAGGATTTCAAGGTGGCGTGTGGGTTGCATGAAAGGTTCTTGACAAGATTACATATACCATAACCAAGGCAGAATGAAATGCCATAAGACAAACAGAAATACAAAACTCCCCAGTGCAGTAACAGGCCCCTGGAGAAGATCAGAAAAGACTCCATGGAGGAGGTGGTAACTGTGATAAATTAGGCTTTGGACAATACGTCAATCCACATAGACAGGGAGAACAGCGTGGTGGGACTGGGGAAGAGTGGGGATTCCAAGGAGGAATGATGCTATACAGAAATTACAGAAGGGAGGGCCAGCTCCCATGGCTGTTTTTAGTCTTCATTTCCAGAAGTTTCCATTCCATGTGCTCCTGGTATGCTAATTTGACTCTGGTAATAACCAATTTGACATTAGTGTATTTAATGTAAAATAACACTGATATCATTACTATAAATCTCTCTCTCTTTTCACAGCAGCAATAAATATTATCTTGAAGCAATAGATCAAATACTACATTTATATAATATCCCTAGAGAAATTATTCAAAATTGAAGCACACTTTGAGTATATTATAATTACATTTTCTTTAATTTTCCATGGAATTCAAAACAAATACTTCTCAGCGTTTTCTGAAAATGATCTATGCTTAACATGGAAAAACATTTTAATTACTATAGCATAACATCTTGCCAACTTCTACATCATTTAATCCTTGCCAGATTCTGATTCTAGCATTAGAATTAGCTTCTCTGGAATATTTTTACAAGCTGGGAATGGACATGTTTAACTGTATAACATTTCTTAACTTCATCAAATTCTAGAACAGCCCCTTCAATCTGTGATAGAAATAAAGAATCAGTTTAATGGTATGTCTCTCAAACTAATGTTCTGAAGGATATTAACAGGTGTTTCATTAAAAAATGAGAAATGTTAATGGAACAAAGTTAAGTAAAGATTTCCACACTTATGTGTGGAATCTAAAACATTCAACAAACTAGTGAATAAAACAAAAAGAAGTCAGACTAGCAGATACAGAGAATGGACTGGTGGTTGCCAGTGAGGAGAGGGAGTGGGGAGGGGCATTATAGGGGTAGGGGATTAAATATGGGGTTATTATCAGATTATATGAAATCATGTGTATGAAACTTTTGAAAATTGTAAAGCATTGTAGAATTTAAAGAATCTTTCATTCAATAAAATAGTTTAAATTTTTTAATTTTAAAAAATATTCACTTAGATTTGAATAGGGAAGATTACCTGAATATATATTTGGACTGCTCATAGAGTAGGTGATTCAATACCTGACAAAATAAAGGGTACACCTTTTCCAACTAGACACCTCGGGAGTCTATAACTTTACTCCAACAATATCACCTTTATTCAAAATATTTCTGAACACCTCTTTAGTTTATGACATAAACTTTAGTTTATGACATAGACTCGGTGGTGACAAACTTTTCATCATTTATGGGTAGATTTGATTTGGAGAATAGACAAAGACATTCAGAGCCAGATCTGGAAAATAAGGTAAATGGCCTTTTGATCACCTGGAATCTTCCTGTGAAGTAATGACACCAACTTTCTTGTGTAACTTATGAAGTGGTTCCAAAACCAGTAAGATAGGAAGAATTCCAAAGTGTTTTAAATAATGGTAGCATCATTAGAAAAGATATCTTTCTCCAAAAAGAATGTGACAAATTAAACTTTTTGTTATGAACATTTAGATATGGTTGTTCAAAATAGTTCTCAATCCCTTTTTTCACATTTTGTTCAAAAGTAACTTGTCAACTTAAGGCAAATTCCTAAAGATACCTACTTACCTACCAAATGGGTTATTTCCCTTTCAAGTATTGTTTGAAAGGAGAAATGAGACTTACTCTGTCAGCTCTGGCTCCCTCCCCTTTACAGGGTAGAAAAAAACCTGAGAGAAGTAAAAGACAAGACAAGATTGGGGGTTGGGATATGGGAGGTAGTCAGCAGATATTATCAATGGCCTGGAGGTCAATCAGATTCACAAGGCAAAAGGATTGTTTCATAATCTCCCAATACCTCTCAAATCAACCAGGCAAACCTCTGATGGTTTCCAGTCATAATAGTTACATTACATGAATTTTAAATAACCTTAAAGCTACGGTCCTTTTGGCCCTGAGCAATACAGCAATGGGCATTTAAGACACCTGGCTTCCAACACCCATCCTGCCCCTGCTGGTGGGGCCTTAGCACCTGAGATAGAGAACTCTGTTTTGTTCATTAACGAATCCCAAGCATTTACAACATATACTCATAGGTGCTCAATAAACACTTCAAGTAAGAAGGCTTACTCTCACTAGGCCTCAATTTCCTTATGTGTTAAAGAAGGTTATTAGCTTAGACCAAGAGATTCCTGTCATAATCATGAACTTACTAATGGAGACTCATCATTTTTTCTTTCCTCTGCTTTCCAGTGGCAAAAACCTTTCCCCAAACTATACCAAAGAGCCAATGGTCAACTGTCTCTTCCTCACGCCTGACTACCATCTATATTATCAACAGACATTTTGCTTTCATAAACTCAAGATTTTCCCGAAATGAGGAGGTGTAGCTAAGATGATGGAGTAGGAAGAGGTGAGCTCATCCTGAGCTCACTTCCTCCGATGGGCACACCAATACTACAACTATTTACAGAGCCACTATTGATGAGAATGACCTGAAGACTAGCAGAAAAGATTTCCCAACTAAATATATAAAGAATCACAATGAGAACTTCCCTGGCGGCACAGTGGTTAAGAATCCACCTGCCAATGTAGGGGACATGGGTTCGATCCCTGGTCTGGGCAGATCCCACATGCAGCAGAGCAACTAAGCCCACGAGCCACAGCTACTGAGACTGCGCTCTAGAGCCTGTGAGCCACCACTACTTAGGCCCATGTGCCACAACTACTGATGCCCGCGTGCCTAGAGCCTATGCTCTGCAACAAGAGAAGCCACCGCAATGAGAAGCCCACGCACCACAACGAAGGGTAGCCTCCGCTCACCGCAGCTAGAGAAAGCCCGCACACAGCAATGAAGACCCAACACAGCCAAAAATAAATAAGTTAAAAAAAAAAAAAAAAAAAGAATCACAATGAGATGGGTAGGAGTGGAGATGTAGTAAACTCAGGAGCCATACCCCTGGGGTAGGTGACCCACAACTGGAAGGATAACCACAACTACAGAGGTTCCCTCCAAGGAGCAAGAGTTCCAAACCCCACATTGGGCTCCCCAGCCAGGGGCTCCTGCACTGGGAACATGAGCCCCCAGAACAACTGGCTTTGCAGGTCAGCAGAACTTGTATATGGGAGAGCCAGAGGGCTCTGGGAAATAGCTTAAAGGGCACATGCAAAATTTCACATACTCCAAATCCCTGTGCAGAAGCAGTAATTTGAAAGGGATTTGGGTCAGACCCACTTGCTGATCTTGGAGAGCCTCCCCCAGAGGCAAGAGGCTAGTGGGACTCCCCCTGGGGACATAAACACTGGTGGCAGCCATTTTGGGGAGCTCGTTCTACCATGAGGACACTAGAACTGGTAAGCACCACTTTGGAGTCCATCTGCTAGATTATTAGTGCCAGGGACTTACCGGCCCACCCAGTGCCAGCCCCGAGCCTCCCTGGCCCCACAGCCAACCTAGTAGGGACCCAGCCCTGACCATCAGAGAGCCAACACTGGCCCCAGGACCCACAAGGCCACACAGCCAGCCATGTTGAGACCTATCCCCACCCACAAGCAGGTCAGCATCCACTGCACAAGCCTGGCAGCCAACCTGGCTAGGGGGTGTGGAGGTCAAACCCTGTCTACTAGCATACCCACAACAGTCAGCCCCACCATAAAGAAGGGCCCACACAGCCCACATAAGGGTACCCCTAAAGCATATATCTCTGAAGACCACAGGGGAACGTGCTGCTAGGCCCCATAGTATGTCTCTAATATGGCCACTTCTCCAAGATTAGGAAGCATAACCAATCTACTGAATACATAGAAATAAACAGAGAATTAGGCAAAATGAGGAGACAGAGAAATATATTCCAAATGAATAAACAAGACAAACATCAGAAACAAACATGAGGTGGAAATAAGCAGTCTACCCAATAAAAAGTTCAAGGTAATGATCATAAAGATGCTTAACGAACTCAGGTGAAGAATAGAGAAACATAGTGATAAATTTAACAAAAAGCTAGAAAATATGAAGAAGAACCAAACAGAGCTAAAGAATACAATAATTGAAATAAAAATACACTAGAAGGAATCAACAGTAGATCAGATGATACAGAGGAACAGCTCAGTGAATTGGAGGACAGAGTAGTGGAAATCACTGAAGGTGAACAGAAAAAAGAATTTTTTTTTTTAATGAGGATAGTTTAAGACATCTCTGGAACAACATCAGGAGTATAAACATTCACATTATAAGGGTCCTAGAAGTAGGAGAGAGAAAGGAACAGAGACTTTATCTGAAGAAATAATAGCTGAAAACTTTCCTAACCTGAGGGAAGGAAACAGACATCCAGTTCCAAGAAGCACAGAGAGTCCCAAACAGGATTAACCCAAAGAGGTCCACACCAAGATACACTGTAATTTAAATGGCAAAAATTAAAGATAAAGAGAGAGTCTTAAAAGCAGCAAGAGGAAAGCAGCTAGTTACACACAAGGGAACTCCCATAAGACTATCAGCTGACTTTTCAGCAGAAACTTTGCAGGCCAGAAGGGAGTGGCATGATATATTCAAAGTGATGAGAGGAGGGAGTTCCTTGACAGTCCAGTGGCTAGGACTCCATGCTCTCACTGCTGAGAACCTGGGTTCAAACCCTGGTCGGGGAACTAAGATCCCACAAGCCACACGTTGCAGCCAAAAAAAAAAAAAAAAAGTGATGAAGGAAAAAACACAACCAAGAATACTCTACCTGTCAAAGCTGTCATTCGGATATAAGGGAGAGATAAAGAGTTTTACAGACAAACAGAAGCTAAAAGAGCTCAGCACCACTAAACCCACCTTACAAGAAATGTCAAAGGGACTTCTCTAAGCAGAAAAGACCAGAATTAGAAATATAAAAATTATAAAAGGAAAAATTCCATAGGTAAAGGCAAACATACAGTAAAGGTAGGAGATCAATTACTTATAAAGCTAGTAGGAAGGTTGAAGGCAAAAGTAGTAAAAATCATCTTTATCCACAATAAATAATTAAGGGATACATAAAAAGATGTAAAATATGATATAAAAAACATTAAGCATGCACAGGGCAACAGCGGGTGAGTAAAAATGCAGGGTTATAAGAATACATTCAACCTTAAGAGATCATCAACTTAAAATAAACATATATATATATATATATATATATATATATATATATATATAT